>NW_028171997.1:159959-223974 GCF_963971535.1 Notolepis coatsorum
GGTAACTTTCCGAAACTGACGCTCGTTGGCTGTTTGGTTTTATAACCTGAGATTGGAAGCACGTAATAGGTCAAGTAGGGTGTCAAACGGCGGCCATTTTATCTTTCAACAATAATATCGGCAATAACACAGCCTGAAGCCGACAGATAAGGGCAAATATGCCGCGACGTCCGGCAACGTGTGGCGGCCACTCCGACGGTCCCCCCAAGGGTACATTTTTTGCGGCTCCAGATAAATTTATTTCGTGCAAGAGGGGGAGAAATAGCTATTTTGAAAAGCGCTATATAAATGTAATGAATTATTATTATTATTATTATTATTATTATTATTATTATTATTATTATTATTATTATTATTATTATTATTATTATTATTATTATTATTATTATTATTATTATTATTATTATTATTATTATTATTATTATTATTATTATTATTATTATTATTATTATTATTATTATTATTATTATTATTATTATTATTGTATATATGTTCACATAAACCTATCTAGAAAACACAGTAAAAAAAAGAAATCTTGCTCGCTAAGATGAAATTGGAAATAGCTAAAAATAAATAAATGCTTGATAAGGAAAAAGCATGTTTCTCCACTGATAAGGTTGTTTACAATTATAGGCTATATTAAACCCCAAACTCAATGCAGTTCTTGCTTTCATAGTGTCTATAAATAATTGGATTGTCTTTCCATTTGTGCACGGGGCGGTTGTGAAACAGAAGGAGGGTAAGGGGGGCAGCGGTCGTTAGTGCATGATGTAACATGATTATCAGTCACACGAATCAACAGCCTGCCTGCCTGGTTTTCAGTGCTGTCAGGAGATTATGAGTCGGGATAAAATACATATGAAAGTGCAGCCGTGTGGATCTGCATGTGACACAACGCTGACGACGGTTGGGATAGTCATGCTGAGCTAGGTAGGTGATCTGTGCTTCCTCTTGGTATGACAACACAGGGAGAGAGAGAGAGAGAGAGAGAGAGCAGAGAGAGAGGAGAGAGAGAGAGAGAGAGAGAGAGAGAGAGAGAGAGAGAGAGAGAGAGAGAGAGAGAGAGAGAGAGAGAGAGAGAGAGAGAGAGAGAGAGAGAGAAAGAGAGAGAGAGAGAGAGAGAGAGAGAGAGAGAGGAGAGAGAGAGAGAGAGAGAGAGAGAGAGAGGAGAGAGAGAGAGAGAGAGAGAGAGAGAGAGAGAAGAGAGAGAGAGAAAGAGATAGAGAGAGTGAGAGTGAGAGAGAGAGAGAGAGAAAGAGAGAGAGAGAGAGAGAGAGGAGAGAGAGGAGAGAGAGAGAGAGAGAGAGAGGAGAGAGAGGAAGAGAGAGAGAGAGAGAGAAGAAGGGAGGAGAGCTAACATGGGCGGGCGTTAGAAATGTGACAGTGGCTCAGGAGGTAGAGCAGTCGTCTGGTAGTCGGAAGGTTCCCGGTTCGATTCCCGCTACCCCCGGGCAGCATATCAAAGTGTCCTTGTGCAAAGACACTTAACCCCTAATTGCTCCTGATGTGCAGGTTGGCACCATGCATGGTTGCCTCTGCCATCGGTGAGTGAATTGGTGAATGTGAGGAACAAAAATTGTAAAGAGCTTTGGATAAAAGCGCTATTAAGTGGGTAGGCGGGGTGGGGTAACTGTACATTGGATTACCTTACTTTGTCCCAAGAAGAGGGTCTCGTGTATTATTGGGTTAGGACATTTACTGTACATTGGAGGGGGTTAGGACAGCGTGGATGCTGTGTTTTACGTACAACACAACAAAACAAGATAACTGGTTCGCTGTGCGCAGAGGAAATCGGAGAGGCGGAGAAATACTGGACAAAACTCTCTCAAACAGGAAGCTTAAAAGGAACGAACAGACTTGTTAAACGAAAGAGAGTTGGACAGAGGCTCAAAGCTAGGAAGCCTAAAACCGTTCATGGACAATGAAGGGCTTCTGCGCGTCAGAGGGCGGCTTCAGGAAACAAACTGGGCTTACACACAAAAGCACCCTCTCATCCTTTCCGGGACCAACCCCTTCTCCCTGCTGACTATAAAGAGAGCGCACAATGAAGTTTTCCACTCCGATTTACAAGACACCTGGACACAGGTGAGAGAACGGTTGTGGATAATAAGAGGACGCCAGTTGGTGAAGAAAATTATAAAACAGTGTCTCATCTGCTGAAAAAGTTAAGTGAAAGCAGGCCAAAAATGTACTGCACCTTTGCCCAAAGATAGGGTAACATTACATTACATTTACATTTAGTCATTTAGCTGACGCTTTTATCCAAAGCGACTTACAAGTTCTGTACGACAAGCCATCAGGAAGGGCACAACTCTATCAGCTGAGCAACAATGTTCATCAAAGTGTTGAGTGCTACAGTGTAGGTTAGTTTATTAGGACAAGTGCATGACAGTACGGTTAGTTAGGGTTAGATTTTTTTTTTTTTTTTTTTTTTTTTTTTTTTCAGATAATGGTTGAAGAAGTGCGTCTTTAGTCGACGGCGAAAGATTGGACGTGATTCGGCTGTCCTAACTGGGGTGGGTAGTTCATTCCACCATTGTGGGGCAAGGACTGAGAATAGGCGACTTCTCTTTGATGACCCTCCCGGAGCTTGGATAGGAGTAGGTCTGAGGCGGCCAGAAGATGCAGAGCGTAGGGCAGGGTTTCCGTTAGAATTTTTTTTGCAGGTCTGAGTGTCCGGTAGATTTCAATCTACCGGACAAATGGGATAAATTCCGGTCAGAGTTTATTGAGCTTAAAAACAATTGATATGCCTATATAAAGAATGACATCATCAAGGCATTTATAATATTTTAACTTAAAACTAGGCTACTTTTGCGTATATACAGTCATTAATATATTCCAAATAAAATAAGTCCCTCGAGACTTCGTGCTGCTGCCGACTTGAGGTGTCGGTGGGCAGTCTGCCCGACCTTAATAAACAGCAGTCTGTTATAATCACATTTTTATGAGCTAACGAATTCCGTTATATTGGACATTTATATTAATTATATCAAGCGAAGAACTGAACATTATCGTGGGTTTGCGTGATTTATATCTCCACCTCCCAACGACTTGGTGCTGGTCATAATGTCCGGTGAAAATAATTCCCTCTAAACACAATTTGATTATTTGAATTGTATTAAAATAGGCTAAAATTAAATAGCCTATGCGATGAACGAAACAATCATTTGTTTCATCGTTGCTTCACCAAGCAGCCGGTCTAATAATGACATTCTGTTGTCAGCGCGAGCTGGCTGCTGATATATTTACGTGAAGCATGGAGCAGCAGTGTTTTTAGGTCCGGTCTGGAAACCGCTCAGCAGCGCCCCCACCCAACAGCTGAATTGCCAATGGCTGAATTGGAGTACTGCACCCTGCCGGCCGGCAGATGGATGCTTCTCGCAAATATATCAGCAGCCAGCTCGCGCTGACAAGACAATGTCATTATTAGACCGGCTGCTTAATGATTGTTTGTTTCGTTCATCGCATAGGCTATTTAATTTTAGCCTATTTTAATACAATTCAAATAATCTAATTGTGTTTAGAGGGAATTATTTTCACCGGACATTATGACCGGAGAGATTAAATATGTCGGACTTCAACAGATTTTGCCGGTCAAAAACCGGTAATTACCGGCTAACGGAAACGCTGGCGTAGGGGTCTTGAGGGTGTGTAGTTAGAGACCATTGACCGGAGGTAGGCGGGAGCGGTTCCCTTTGCCGCACGGTATGCTAGGTCGAGGGCCTTGAAGCGGATTCGTGCAGCAATGGGGAGCCAGTGCAGGTCCCTAAGAAGTGGGGTGACATGGGCCGACTTCGGTAGGTTTGAGATCAGGCGGGCCGCTGCGTTCTGAATGAGTTGAAGAGGCTTAGTGGCAGTGGCCGGGAGGCCAGCGAGCAGTGCATTGCAGTAGTCGAGGCGGGAGATGACTGTTGATTGGACGAGGAGTTGGGTGGCTTCTTTTGTCAGGAAGGGGCGTATCCTTCTGACATTGCTCAGGAGGAATCGGCAGGTTCTGGTCGTCGCTGCGATGTGAGCAGAGAAGTTCAAACACCAAGGTTCTTGGCGGTCGGGGACGCAGTCACAGCTGCATTCTCGACTGTGATTGAAAGGTCGGTTAGGGGGGAGGATTTGGCCGGCAGGTGGAGCAATTCTGTTTTGCTTAGGTTCAGTTTGAGGTGGTTGGACGTCATCCAGGCTGAGATGTCGGACAGACAGGCCGAGATCCGCACAGAGACGTGGATATCTGAGGGAGGGAAGGAGAGGAAGAGTTGAGTATCGTCGGCATAACAATGGTAGGAGAAGCCATGAGACGTGATAATGTTACCCAGTGATTTAGTGTAGAGGGAGAAGAGAAGGGGTCCTAAAACCGAGCCCTGGGGGACACCCGTCCGCAGGGGGCGGGTGGCCGACAGGGTCCCTCTCCATGACACTTGGTAGGAGCGGTCATTGAGGTATGATGACAGCCATGTCAGCGCAGAGCCAGCCACTCCCATTCCTGCGAGGGCCGCAAGGAGGATCTGGTGGTTGACTGTGTCGAAGGCTGCAGATAGATCTAGGAGAATCAGGACAGAGGAGAGGCCTTTCGCTTTTGCTAAGTGAAGTGCCTCTGTGACCGCAATGAGGGCTGTCTCTGTGGAGTGACCAGTCCTGAAGCCTGACTGATTAGGGTCTAGGAGGTCATTCTGTAAGAGATAAGTAGTAAGTTGGTTGGATACAGCACGTTCAAGTGTTTTAGAAAGGAAGGAGAGAAGAGAGACAGGACGGTAGTTGCCTATGACAGTAGGGTTCAGGGTTGGTTTTTTTATGAGCGGCGTGACTCTGGCTTGTTTTAGGGAGGTGGGGACCACCCCCGAGTTGAGTGAGGAGTTGATGGTTGCAGTTAGGAATGGGAGGATGTCTGGTGCTATGGTCTGGAGGAGTGGGGAGGGTAGCTGGTCCAGCTGGCAAGTAGTCGGACGGTTTGACGTTACCAGTGTCAGGGTCTCTGCTTCTGTAATGGGAGAGAAAGATGACAGAGTGAAGGATGAGGTTCTCGATTCAGCATTTGGAATGGGTGGGGGTTGGGAGAAGGAGCTGCGGATGTTCTCCACTTTTTCCTCAAAGAAGATCGCAAAGTCTTCGGCAGAGAAAGATGAGGGAGGGGGGGGTGGGGGGGGAGTGAGGAGGGAGGACATGGTAGCATGCAGTTTGCGAAGATTCTTGGCAGAGGCCTCGATCCTATGGTGGAAGAAAGAAGCTTTGGCATTAGTGATGGTTTTGGAGAATGTTAACAAGAGGTTGTGATATGTGTCGATGTCAGCAGTGAGGCGTGACTTTCTATACTTCCTTTCAGCTGCTCTCAGGACCTGTCTTTGTTCTCTCACTGGATCTGTCAGCCATGGACTGGGTGGGGAGCGGCGGGCAGGTTTCTCAACGAGGGGACAGAGCTTGTCGAAGGAGGTTGCAAGGGCTGAAAGGAGGGTGGAGGTTGCCATCTCTGTGGAGAGAGCAGAGAAGGTGTCACTCAAAGGTAGAGCGGATAGTATGTCAGAGGAGAGGGTGGAGGGGGATAGGGAGGGCAGGTTGCGTCTGAGTGAGACTGTTTGAGTTGGGGTGAAGACCTTTCGGTTAAGCATGAGAGTTAGTGAGAAGGATATGAAGGAATGGTCAGATACATGTAGGGGAGTTACCGTGGTGTTAATGATGCTGGAGTTACGGGAAAATATGAGATCCAAGGAGTTGCCTGCTTTGTGGGTGGGAGGCATGGCAGTGGGAGTCAGGTCAAACGATTGTAGGAGGGAGACTACTATGACTGACTGAGATGAGTCAGGCAGGTTGAAGTCGCCCAGTAGAAGGAGAGGGGTACCATCTTCCGGTAAGGAGCTAAGAAGCATGTCCAGCTCATCTGTGAAGTGATCGAGTGTACCTGGAGGGCGGTAGAGTGTAACAATGGTGAGATTGAAAGGATTAGAGACAGATACTGCATGATATTCGAGAGAGGAGAGTGACAGTTCTGGGAGTGGTGTTACGTTTGTAGCCCAGGAAGGAGATGTCATGAGGGCAGTGCCTCCACCCCGTCTGGAAGGTCGAGGTGTGTGAGTGAAGTTATAGTTTGTAGATAATGCTGCAGGTGTTGATGAGTTATTGGGAGTTATCCAGGTCTCAGTTAGAGCCAGGAGCTGCAGATTTAGACTATGGGCGTAGGCAGTAATGAAGTCAGCTTTCTTGACTGCTGATTGACAATTCCATAAGCCTCCCCGTACTGTGACAGGTGTATTAGTGGCTGTAGGAGGGTAGGAGAGATTAGCCGGGTTGCTAGCAAACTGGCGTGGATGGGTAGAGTCAGTTCTGGAGGAGCAGATTGTGGATATAGGTATGAGACACATTGTATTGTCGAGAGTGGCAGGGAGGAAGTAGAGAAGTAGCAGTGTGGGAGGGAAATATAGGATTATGGTGTACTTAGCACTGGGTGGATCGGTGGATCCCTCGGCGGTGAACTCCAGGATAACTCCTCCTCTTTGTCCCTCTTCGTTTCTCGACGCTTCGCTGACGCTACACCAGCAAGCCTTTAAATCACTATCACTAATTAGTGCTGTCTTAACACCTGGCCCTTAATGGGGGCACTTAACTAAACAAAATGGCCGTTTTAAACACGCCCCTTTAATCAAGTCAGCTGGTTCCTCACTTTTAAGATTCACTAATAAACTTAAAATGGCTTACCCTAGTTTTCAGTATAAAGCAATGTTTCTCAGTGAGAGTGTCCTGTCCTTCCTTAACAGAGCCCAGTACAGAGTGACTTCAACACAGTGTGGACCTCTGCTTTTAAACAGGGCAGGCTCTTAATGGCTCACTCAGCAAATCAGATGCTACTAGTAAACAGGAAACAGTCCCTTAATGGGGGCACTTAACTAAACAAAATGGCCGTTTTAAACACGCCCCTTTAATCAAGTCAGCTGGTTCCTCACTTTTAAGATTCACTAATAAACTTAAAATGGCTTACCCTAGTTTTCAGTATAAAGCAATGTTTCTCAGTGAGAGTGTCCTGTCCTTCCTTAACAGAGCCCAGTACAGAGTGACTTCAACACAGTGTGGACCTCTGCTTTTAAACAGGGCAGGCTCTTAATGGCTCACTCAGCAAATCAGATGCTACTAGTAAACAGGAAACAGTCCCTTAATGGGGGCACTTAACTAAACAAAATGGCCGTTTTAAACACGCCCCTTTAATCAAGTCAGCTGGTTCCTCACTTTTAAGATTCACTAATAAACTTAAAATGGCTTACCCTAGTTTTCGAGGTAACAGAGGCCCAGCCATTCGAAGTGACAGGTGTAGATTTGCAGATGCAGATTTGCAGGTGTAGATATGCTGTGACAAATAAAACTCTTGACTTGACTAGATTTCACAAGCCCCAGCATAAAATAGCATATGTAGCATTGTTTACTTGTGCAGTGACAAGAGCTGTTCACTTAGAAATAGTTTCAGAGGGCGGCTACGTGGTGCAGTGGGCAAGGCGCTCACCACGAATACTGGAGACTGGGCTCGAACAGGTACGCCTCGAGCGCTCCACATTGCTTTCAGTTTAGCTGGTCGTCCGCACTAATACACATTGGCAGTATTAGGGGGAGGGAAACTGATGGGTGGGGATCGGGCGTTGTGGACAGCGACTCCTACAGGTCGGTTGGTGCGCCTGCGCAGTAGAATCAGGAGGCGACGGGGGCGGGGCCCCTCCAAAGCCCAGACCCCTGACGCTGAAAGATCGAGCCGCGCAGGTGGAAAGATGTGACTGCTGTTACCTCGAGTATCGGAGGGGACTCGTGCTATGTATGACTTAGTCCACATTGCAGCCGGCTTGTGGGAGGCATGAAACAGCGTTCAAAGACAGGGGAGGGTTGAATTGGATGATACGAAAATTGGGATGGGAGAAAAAGGCGATAAAAAAAAAGAAATTGTTTCAGACCGCAGCACCTTTAGAAGATTTGTAGCCGGACGAGGAATCTGTACCACTATATACTCAGACAATGCAAAGACATTCAAACGTGCAGACAAGGACCTGAGAGCTATGTGTACTTTAATAACAGACAAGAAGATGCAGGAGTTCTTTGCAGAGAAAATGATCACCTGGAAATTCATAGTAGAAAGGGCTGCTTGGTGAGGTGGGATGTGGGAGCGCTTGGTAAGGTCAGTGAAGGTGTGCTTAAGAAAGGTTTTAGGAAAAGCGTTTTTGACATTTGAAGAGCTCCAAATGTTGCTCACTGAAGTGGAAGCAGTTGTCAATTCAAGACCCCTCACCTTCACCCACGCAGATTGCGGAGAGCCTGCTCCGCTATCCCCAGCCCACTTATTGGTGGGACAGAGACTCATGACCCTACCTCCACAGCCCACTCCCCCCAGTTACCCCGGTAACACTGATGCAGCTAAGCTCAACAAAACGGTTACAATACTGTCAGAGACTGATCAATAGATATTGGTGTCACTGGAGGAAAGATTACATAATGGAGCTGAGATCAGCACACACAGTATCTGCGACCAAGCCCAGCACATTCAAGGTGGAATGAATGAATGAATGAATGAATGAATGAATGAATGAATGAATGAATGAATGAATGAAAACTTTATTTAACAGATTGCAGAATGGGTACAATACAGTACGGCTCAATACATACAATTGTTAAGGGGATGCAGACCTGAGAAAGACGTTTGTCTTGTTTCCATCAGGGTCCCCCATTTTCAATTCATATAGACATTTATGACATACACAACATACATGACATACATGACATTGACATAGGGACATATAGGTATTTGGTATTGATACATTTGTGACATAAGCGGTATTCAAATATACAGTACTGTTACCCCTAGATCCTGACAGAGTATATACATATGATGGGGAGGGGACTGTACATTAGGAGGGGGTGGGTGGGTGGGAGGGAAATATACATACGGCGGGGAGGGAATATATACATGCGGTGGGGAGGAGACTGTCTATTAGGAGGTGGTGGGGGTTTTGGGCATTTACGGTGGCCAGTTTCGAATTGCAGCCTCCCGTAGGTGCTCTTTAAGAGCGGTTTTGAATGTGGGCAGGGATTCACATTCCTTTACAGCTTTGGGTAGGGCGTTCCACATTGTTGTGGCATAATTGCGAAACGTGTTTAGTCCCTTGTTTGAGCCGAATCTGGGTTTAACATGATTTGTTGAGCTTCCTCTGGTGTAGTGGTTGTGGTATTCACTGACCTTTGGGAAGTATTTTGACATGTACATGGGCACCCCGGTCGTATAGTGTATCTTGTAGACCAGGCCCATTGCAAGTTGCTGTACTCTGTCGTCTACTCTAAGCCATCCTAGGTTGTCAAAGTGGGCAGGGGTGAGGTGGGTTCTGGGGTTCAGGTCAAGTAGTAGTCTGACCAGTTTGTTTTGTGATGTTTGTAATTTTGTTTTAAGCGCCTTTGAGGTGCTTTGGTACCATGAGGTGCACGCATAGTCATAGTACCCTTGAATGAGTGCTCCTGCCAGAGTCTTCAGGGTATTCTTGTTTACCAGAGAGGAGATCCGGTACAAGAATCTAGTTCGTTGGTTGACTTTTTTTATTACATTGGATGCCATTTTGTCACAGGAAAGATTTGCCTCTAGGATGGAACCCAGGTAGGTAATTTCGTCTTTCCTTGTGACAGTATTGTCACCCACTGTAACTGAGAAGCCGTCGGTCTTGCTGAGTTTGTTATTTGAACCGAAGAGAATGGACTCTGTTTTGCCCATGTGTAATGATAGTTTGTTATCAGCGAGCCATATGCAGATTTTGCCTAGTTCTGAGCTGAGGGTTTTTTCAACCTGCAACTTGTTCTTGTCAGAGACCAGCAGGGCTGAGTCGTCCGCAAACAGGAACAAGTTGCAGTCACAGGCTGACGACATGTAATTTGCATAAATTAGGAAGAGTAGCGGTCCTAGTATGCTTCCTTGTGTGATTGTAGCCTAAAGTGTATAAATGAATTGGCGACCTGGCTGTGCTGTATGAAGATAAGCAGCCCAAGCATAATGTGGAAAATGGGTCGCATCGAACAAGTGTTCATAGGAAGGGACGGAAGGGTTTGTTCGTGTTCGTTAAAACTCCCCAAGAATCTGGTACTGAAAAGACCGGTACAGCTGTTATACCCTTTGTAACTCAGATAATGATGACGCTTGGGAGAAAAGGGGAAGCTCATTGGGGGGGAGTTTGTTGTGACTTTTTGATTATTACATTATTTGAATAGCCTAAAATATCCTATTTGAATAGCCTAAAATATAATTTTGATTGTAGCCTAAAGTGTATAAATTAATTGGCATACATCTGGTTTAGAATAGCTTAATGGATATTTACGTTAATTTGTTTGTTATATTGTGTATAATGACATTGCATTATAGGCTATTTCTGTAACGTCAACTTTGCCCCCAGTGGTAAGTCAGCTGAGCGCAAGACATTACACAGGCCCATTGTAAAGGGAAAACAAAATAAAACTTTTTTTATTATTGCGAACTAGATTGCTGTATCCTGGTCGCGACTGAACTGAAGAACTTAAAGGAACTTTTTAGGACATTCGCTTATTTGCCATCTACCCTGGAGATATATACCCTTTTCTTCTCTCTGCATGCATTAGGCTTAGAGAACAGCCGCAACGACGTTAGCCTAGCTTAGCGTCATTCACTGGAAGTAGGTGTGCCAGTGTAGCCATGATTTCATCACCTTTTTCAAAAAACAACAGGGCTTTTGAGGTGATGAAATCACTGCGACCAGGCAGCAGTGGTTCGGCAAAAAAAAAATTAGAGTATATATCTGCTTAGAAAACGAAAATGTCTAATTATTATAATTTTCTCCATGTGGTAAATACACAGGTCACAACATGTTTACAGGAAAGTTTTGGAGTTATATTTGGAGTGTATTTCGTGACCGTTGGGAACTAGGCTACACTGGCACACCTACTTCCAGTGAATGACACTAAGCTAGGCTGCTGCCCGCTGCCCTTAGGGGTAAGGACGACGGGATGGGTCAAGTGCAGAGAGACATTTCATCGGCATCAGTGCATGTGTGTGTGTTCCTGTGGGTCACACATGTCGCATGTGTGCGTTAATCTGCATGACAATTAAAGACTTCTTCATTAATAATCAGATGTTTTTCGCCTGCCAAGTGGTGTTCCCGGGGTTGTATCGGGAAAACTAAGACCACCATTGCGTTCATCGTCAAAAAGAATGCGAAACCACGTGCCAATCAGATGCTGAGAAATATGTTTTATTATAAAGAATGTATGTACAAAAGATTAAAAGCTGCTTGCACATCTGTGAATATGTGGAAAACATTTGTTCTGTGTATGGGCTTGAAAAGTGAAAAACAGATTGTCACAATGTTCTTTATTTATCTCATATATTGCTGTTGCTGTCTGTGTCACACAATCTAGCTGGCTGCACTTTCTGACTGTACGTATGTGTTGCCTCTGCCACTGGGGACATATTATTTAATGTCTATTATAAGTGAGAGAGAGAGGGAGAGAGAGAGACCTAACACCTTTGAAACTGGCCTTGGGGAGGTCGAAAAATTAACACCAGCCGAGCAGTATGTTTACAGATCTCAGAACATAATTACCCAACCCTGTCTCCTGTAAGCTTACTAGTAGGGATAGGAAATGCCTGACCCTAGACCAGTTGCTAGGGCGGCCCCTACTGCCTGCTCATTTCATTTACCGTCTCAGACTGCTCTCCGCAGCAAAGACACAAGAGTTCCAAGGGGGGGTGGAGCAAGCCGGTCTGCATCGGCCAATGACGGCGAGGGGTGGAGGTGTGTTTCTACCCAGCAACAGGCCTGGAGGGGTTCCTATTGCTCAATCGGGCTCAGGTGGGCTGACAAAGCAGCCCCAGGCCTGCGTGGCCAGCCAGCCAGCCAGCCAGCCAGTCAGTCAGTGTAGCATTCACTATGGCCCAATCTCTCTGAGTGAGTCATCGCTACATGTTCAATGCTCTGACTTTGGCCCTCAGGAGTCTGCCCCATTTTCCAGAATCATGTGAAAACCCAGCTGCTGTAAAAAACCACCGCGCTCTAAACCTGTCAGATGAAATATACCACTTTTTACTGCATTACATTTACCTACACCCTGCAGTATAGTTACTTTGAAAAATAAAAGGTTTAGGATTCAATCATTATTAGGGCTTGGATCACGTTAATTTAGATTAACTACAGAAAAAACTTAACATAAAATAAATTGCGCATTTTATCGCACGTCGCGGCACATTGCTCTCGCCTGTCAGCTTCGGGTTGCACTTTCGCAGAGCAACCAATACATTGTTGGAAAGTTGAATTTGCCACCTTTTGATCGTCACCACACTCAACCTATTGCTTGATTCCATTCTCGAGTTACAAGACAAACCATCTGGCGAGCGTCATTTGACAAGCCGTTCGGATGAGTGACCACGTCCAGTTGTGAATGGCCCTGAACTGACCAGTGACAGTCACCGCTGATGGCGAAATGTATTGACCACCGTTGTAGCCAAGGAGCGTCTGCTCCGAAAGCGATCTCAGACGGGCACTCAGAGTGGGGGAAGGTGAGACAAGAAGACGAAGAAGTCCTTTGTTTTGACTCGAGATGCGAAAAAAAGGCAGTGGATGGCCATTTTGGATAATCACGCTGAATTATTGCGGTACACACATTACAAAACCTTTGTGAAACGCGAATTTCTCGTGGGATTTTTATAAACTTTGGACCTGTATGACTATAAGACTTCAGGCTATGGAACCGTTATCTTTTCCAGCTCCTACCTCTCAGCTGGAACTTAAAAACAGGCAACTACTAAACAGAAATGTGAGTACACAAAACCTTTACTTCAGTGTGTTCAAACCTCTGTTATCTATTTTATTAGCACTCAACAGGATTTTTCTTTATTGTCTAAGAAAGTTCGGAATGTTACCTTCAAAAGAGAAAATGTCCTTTGTGCTATATAATTCCAAAAATTGCTGCACTTTGCAAAACATTTCATTGATCTGACTGTTGGTCTGTGTAGTAGCTAATAAACAACATTTTGCTGCTTAAACTTATGTATAATGTATATTCATTGATTCACTCGTATACAAAAATCCATTTGAATTGAACATTTTTGCTTTTCGCATCAAATATTGATATGCGTTTAAAATGTGATTACTTTAGATTAATTAACTATTAAGTCTCAAATTAATTTGATAAAATTTTTTATCGAGTCCCACCACTAATATTTATGTGATGATTTGATGAAAATTATGCCCTTTTGATGCCTGCTAACTGTGAGAGGAAGTGATTGGCGCAAGCATAACTGGATCACCGACCACTTCAACATTTAACCTTTAGAGGTCAATGCATCGAGAATGAAACCCTCCAGAGCCCTCAAATGATAGAGCCTTCAAATGTAAGAGCCTTCAGAAAATCACTCTCTCCTTTAATGTGTCAAAAATGCATTTTAGGTCTTTCATAAGAGCACCATTGTCATGACAAATTAAATGTGGAATAACAGGGTTTGAAAAAGGAAATATGCAGAGTGCTGGCATTTCAATCAAGAACCTGTGTGCTTTGTGTTAACAGTGTTGACACAGCTAGGCAGAGAAAGTACATATTTCTGCTAAGACAGTACATGGGACAGTGATCTAAAATGTCAGTGAGAGAGAGGGATGGGAAGCAGAGGTGGTAGTGGTGATGGTGATGATGATTGTGAGGGTGGTAGCGTTGTTGGTGATGGTGGTAGTATTGGTGATGGTGGTAGTGTTGTTGGTGATGGTGGTAGTGTTGGTGATGGTTGTGGTGTTGTTGGTGATAGTGGTGTTGTTGGTGATGGTGGTAGTGTGTTGGTGATGGTGGTAGTGTTGGTGATGGTTGTGGTGTTTTGTTGGTGATAGTGGTGTTGTTGGTGATGGTGGTAGTGTGTTGGTGATGGTGGTAGTATTAGTGATTTGGTAGTGTTGTTGGTGTTGGTGATGGTGGTAGTGTTGTTGGTGATGGTGGTAGTATTAGTGATGGTGGTAGTGTTGTTGGTGATGATTGTTGGTGATAGTGGTGTTGTTGGTGATGGTGGTAGTATTGGTGATGGTGGTAGTGTTGTTGGTGTTGGTGATGGTGGTAGTGCTGTTGGTGATGGTGGTTCTGTTGTTGGTGATTGTGGTAGTGTTGTTGGTGATGGTGGTAGTATTAGTGATGATGGTAGTGTTGTTGGTGATGGAGGTAGTGTTGGTGATGGTGGTGGCTTTGGTGATGGGGATAGTGTTGTTGTTGGTGGTGGTGTTGTTGGTGATGGTATTGTTGGTGTTGGTGGTATTGTTGGTGTTGGTGGTATTGTTGGTGATGGTATTGTTGATGGTGGTGGTGTTGTTGGTGATGGTATTGTTGGTGATGGTGGTGGTGTTGTTGGTGATGATGGTGGTGTTGGTGATGGTGGTAGTGTTGTTGGTGATGGTGGTCTTGTTGGTGTTGGTGGTGTTGTTGGTGCTGGTGGTAGTGTTGGTGTTGGTGATGGTGGTAGTGTTGGTGATGGTGGTGGTGTTGTTGGTGATGGTGATGGCATTGGTGATGGTGGTAGTGTTGGTGATGGTGGTAGTGTTGTTGATGGTGGTGGTGTTGTTGGTGATGGTGGTAGTGTTGTTGATGGTGTTGTTGGTGATGGTGGTAGTGTTGTTGGTGATGGTGGTAGTGTTGGTGATGGTGGTGTTGTTGGTGTTGTTGAAGTCAGCCCATGTCGTAGAGACCTGCACTGGCTCCCCATCGTTGCACGAATCTGCTTCAAGGCCCTCGACCTGGCATATCGCGCGGTGAAGGGAACGGCCCCCGCCTACCTCCAGTCAATGGTCTCTAACTACACACCCTCAAGGCCCCTACGCTCTGCATCCTCTGGCCGCCTCCGACCAACTCCTATCAGAGCTCTGGGAGGGTCGTCAAAGAAAAAACACCTATTCTCGGTCCTTGCCCCACAATGGTGGAACGAACTTCCCACCACAATTAGGACAGCTGAAACCCGACCAATCTTTCGCCGTCGACTGAAGACACACTTCTTCAATCAATATCTGAATTCTTTTTTTAATAATAAATAAAATAACCCTCTTACTGTCATGCACTTTTATCTTCCTAATATACTAACATACACTCAATACTATAGCACTCAAGTCTTAACACTTTGTTGAACATTGTTACTCAGCTGATAGAGTTGTACCCTTCATACTGACTTGGGGTTTGGACATTTACGGTGGCCAGTTTCGAATTGCAGCCTCCCGTAGGTGCTCTCTAAGAGCGGTTTTGAATGTGGGTAGGGATTCAAATCTTTTTACGGCTGTGGGTAGGGCGTTCCACATTGTTGTGGCATAATTGCGAAATGTGTTTAGTCCCTTGTTTGTGTCGAATCTGGGTTGCACATGATTTGTGGAACTCCCTCTGGTGTTGTGGGCGTGGTATTAACTGACCTTTGGGAAGTATTTCGACATGTACCATAGACCAGGCCCATTGCAAGTTGCTGTACTCTGTCGTCTACTCTAAGCCATCCTAGGTGGGTAAGGTCAAGTAGTAGTCTGACCAGTTTGTTTTGTGATGTTTGTAATCAGATTTTTAGCGCATTTGAGGTGCTTTTGTACCATGAGGTGCAAGCATAGTCGTAGTACCCTTGAATGAGTGCTCCTGCCAGAGTCTTCAGGGTATTCTTGTCTACCAGAGAGGAGATCCGGTACAAGAATCTAGTTAGTTCGTTGACTTTTTTGATTACATTGGATGCCATTTTGTCACAGGAAAGATTTGCCTCTAGGATGGAACCCAGTATGTAATTTCATCTTTCCTTGTGACAATATTGTCACCCACTGTAACTGAGAAGCCGTCGGTCTTGCTGAGTTTGTTATTTTGATCCGAAGAGAATGGACTCTGTTTTACTATTTTATTAACAGATTGCAGAATGGGTACAATACAGTACAGCTCAATACACACAATTGTTAAGGGGATGCAGACCAGAGAAAGACTTTTGTCTTGTTTACATCAGGGTCCCCCATTTTCAATTCATCATAACATGACATACATGACATACAGATAGACAGTACTGCTACATCTATACATTTATGACATACCAGATTTACAAATACAGTACTGTTTGTGATACAAAAATAGTAAAAAAAAAAAGAGAGTATATACATTTTACGAAGAAACTGTACATTGGAGGAGGTTGGGGTGGTGGGGTGGAGGGGGGGTGGGTAGGCGGTGTGGGGTAACTGTACATTGGATTATCCACGAAACCTTACTTGGTCCCAAGAAGAGGGTCTCGTGTATTATTGGGTTAGGACATTTACTGTACATTGGAGGGGGTTGGGTTACAGTTGGGGAACACCACAGCTCACTGTGAGGGGGGGGATCGAGTACCATTTACCGCCACCATCTGTTCTCTCCCCTCCAGGTAGGATTGCATCCAGCTCACTGATAGACGATCAAAACCAATTGCTTTTAGCTTGTCAGTCAGAATGGAGTGATTGACAATGTCGAAGGACTTTTGTAGGTCCAGCATGACCATGCTGCAGTATTTGGCCGCCTCCACCTCTTGTTTGATGTGGTCGTTCAAATAGAGAAGGCATGTGTCAGTGGAGTGGCTTAGGATGGCTTAGAGTAGACGACAGAGTACAGCAACTTGCAATGGGCCTGGTCTACAAGATACACTACACGACCAAGGTACCCATGTACATGTCAAAATACTTCCCAAAGGTCAGTGAATACCACGATCACAACACCAGAGGGAGCTCCACAAATCATGTTAAACCCAGATTCGGCTCAAATAAGGGACTAAACACGTTTCGCAATTATGCCACATCAATGTGGAACGCCCTACCCAAAGCTGTAAAGGAATGTGGATCACTACCCACTTTCAAAACCTCTCTCAAGGGACACCTACGGGAGACTGCAATTCAACACTGGCCCCTGTAAATATCCTAACCCAACCCCCTCCAATGTACAGTCATTTACCTAGTATGGTTGTCAATAGTCCAATGTACAATTTTGTTTGTTTGTACAGTGTCTCCCCCCCCCCCCCCCCCCTCAATGTACAGTTTTGCTTGTATATACAGTGTGCCCCCCCCCCCCCCCCCCAACCACCTCCAATGTAGATTACCCAGTATGGTTGTCAATATCCCAGTGTACCCAACCCCCCCCACCCAACCTCCTCCAATGTACAGTTTCTACGTCAAATGTATATACTCCCTTTTCCTGACTCCTTCTGTATCACAAACAGTACTGTATTTGCAAATCTGGTATGTCATAAATGTATAGATGTAGCAGTACTGACTATCTGTATGTCATGTATGTCATATATGTCCTGATGAATTGAAAATGGGGGACCCTGATGTAAACAAGACGAAAGTCTTTCTCTGGTCTGCATCCCCTTAACAATTGTGTGTATTGAGCTGTACTGTATTGTACCCATTCTGCAATCTGTTAATAAAGTTTTCAATCAATCAATCAATCAGTGGGATGTTCTGAAGCCAGATTGGAATTCGTAGATTCGATTTTTTCCCCAAGGTACTTTTCGACCTGTTTGTAGATTTTTTTTTCCATGACTTTCGAGATGGACGTAAGAATAGAAACAGGGCAGTAGTTGCCTGGGTCTAATTTGCTGCCCTTTTTGTGCAGGGGGGTCACTCTCGCAATTTTGAAGTCCTTGGGGACGTGTCCCTGTTTTATGGAGAGGTTTATTATGTGTGTGATGACTGGGGTGATGGCGGCTGCTGAGTCTCTGAGGAATTTGGAGGAGATGTTGTCATGGCCAGTGGCCATGATGATGGTGGTAGTGTTGTTGGTGATGGTGGTGGTGATGGTGGTAGTGTTGTTGGTGATGGTGGTAGTGTTGTTGGTGATGGTGGTAGTGTTGTTGGTGATGGTGTTGGTGATGGTGGTAGTGTTGTTGGTGATGGTGGTAGTGTTGTTGGTGATGGTGTTGGTGATGGTGGTAGTGTTGTTGGTGATGGTGGTAGTGTTGTTGGTGATGGTGGTAGTGTTGTTAATGATGGTGGTAGTGTTGTTGGTGATGGTGGTAGTGTTGTTGGTGATGGTGGTTGGGGCAGCCGTTTTTCTCCGTCGGTCTCGACGGTGCATTTAAGCGACTTGGCAGGCAGACAGGCAGTGTGAGTAAAACATTAACACTCCTCAACCGTTGTTACTGGCAAGGGAACTATGACTGGAATCAAGGCAAGGATATATGATAAAGCCAGTCTACCATTGTGTGTGTGTGTGTGTGTGTGTGTGTGTGTGTGTCTGTGTCTGTGTTTGTGTGTGCATGTATGTGCACGCCCAACTGTGTGTATGTGTGTCTGTGTGTGTGTGTGTGCATGCACCCAACTATGTGTGTATACGAGTGTGTGTGATGGTGGTGTTGTTGGTGATGGTGGTGGTGTTGTTGGTGATGGTGGTAGTGTTGTTGGTGATGGTGGTGGTGTTGTTGGTGATAGTGGTAGTGTTGTTGGTGATGGTGGTAGTGTTGTGTTGGTGATGGTGGTTGGGGCAGCCGTTTTTTTCTGTGTGTGTGTGTGTGTGTGTGTGTGTGTGTGTGTGAGGATCGGACTCAACGCCCACGAGAAGTGGCACCAGCGGTAGCGGCGCTAACCCACCCCCCTCACCCCATCCCACGATGGACAGCTAAGAGTGTGTGTGTGTGTGTGTGTGTGTGTGTGTGTGTGTGTGTGTGCACGCACCCAACTATGTGTGTATACGAGTGTGTGTGCATGTGTTCTGAGAGCACAGTTCAGAAAAGAACCATCACAGCCCAATTTGCTTTCAACACCATTACTTCAATGTCCCTCTTGCCTCCTGCCTGTTCCTTATCAAAGCAAGTCACGACAACCTACAGCAACCATTGCTATAATCGTATCACTGCTCCAGGGTTTCAATTATAATTCTGAACTTTTCCACTGCCTCCACATTTTGAAGAGATATTCTCGCATTAGAAACGGTTTTCCAATGTGTGGGGAACACATTGTCCTTGAAAATATGAGCCCCCACCACACCCCCACAAGGCAGCGTATTAACTCCCGGACCATTCGTTTTTGACGTTGACACTCCTCTTAATGCTGAGACTGTAAATCAGTGCACAGGGGTGACGGGTGATGACATTACCAATTCATGCAATAAGGCAGATTGCTGAATACACACTTGGAATGTACAGCTTTCACATTATACAGAGCAATGCAAATTATAATCCCCCCCCCCATCTAGCCCTGTATTACATCATCCCATCATTCCCATGTAGTGTAACCATACTTCATCAACACCAAGCCTCTTTTGGGTTGGAGTGTTTATTTATACAAACAATGTAATAATAATAAAAAGGGAGGCAGTGCTAAAAAAATTTCATGCAGTCACAAAGTTTAGCTTCTGCACTTTGTTGTCTCAGTAAAAATGTTGATACCTCTAACACAACAAACTACTACATCAATCGATGATGGTTAGACATGTAACGTGACTTAATTTGGCACGCTTTTGGTTCTGGATCCGTTCGGAGGAGAAGAAAAGGCTGGAAACAAGTGGTTGCGGAGCAATGGTCCAAAAAGTGGTAGTTTGTTTTATTGGCAAAAAGCAACAAGGCAGTTTCCACAGCAATACACAGGATATCAAAATCTCTCTGACACACAGCTCTGTCCTGTCGTGTGTGTGTCACTGTTCAATACAAGTGGCTTATAAGTTCTCAAACTGAGTCTAATACTCTGTTGTGATTCGCTATCCCTACCTGGGTTGACCGGTTAGGTCTCTGTCTGAGTGGGGTTCTAATGGACTTTAATAGAAAGTAATTGTAACATGCACCTTTTTATTGATACCATGGAATCACCTCTTTTCTTCAGTAAACTGTTGGAATATAGGCGCGGCTGGGTAGCACAGTGGAGAATGCACTCGCCTACCACTGCAGAGACTCTGGTATCGAATCCAGCTGTCAGCGGTACCTCCGGCTTGGTCAGTCGTCCCTACTAACACAATTGGGAGTGTTAGCAGGTGGGAAGCCGGCGGGGTATGTGTCCTGGTCATTGTAAACTGTAAACCTACTGGTCGGTCGGGGTGCCTGTTCAGCAGGGAGGGGGTCGGGGGGAAATAGCAAGAACCTCCGCACGCGTTACATTCCCCCAGTGAGAGTCCTCGCTGTCAGGTGAAAAGAAGCGGCTGGCTGACTCCACATGTATCGGAGGAGGCATGTGGTAGTTCTACACCCTCCCTAGGCCGACAGTGGGACAATGCACGCAGCGACCAGGAAGGGAATTGGCATTACGACTAAATTGGGATGGGAGCAAAAAAATACAGAAACATTTATAAACTGTTGGAATATACCCCAGGGATTATGAGAGCTGTTAGAATAACATTGAATATAGGCCTTGGATTACTGCATAAGTGAGACACAACTATGAACTGCACTTGAACTATGTGTTACAATGTCTCTCCCACAGCATTTTTTATGACATTATTAACTAATTGATACGTAATTGGGCGCAGCTGTGTTGGAAGAGGACCTGGAGATTGGCTGACAACCAACCCCTCAGGCGCCTCCCCCAGCTCTCTTCCAGTTTCCCATAGGTACGTGATGAGGTCATGGAGACACACCTGGGCTTTATAATGGGAGCACACAGTCAAGATGGCGGAGCATTCCTGAGCGTAAGTCTCTGGAAGCATGTTTCACAATCTCCCTTCTACAACGTGGGCTTCAGCTACATTGGAGGTGGTTGGGTGGGGGGGGGGGGTGGTTGGGTAGGAGGGGTGGGTGGGGAACACTGTACAACTGTACAAGCAAAACTGTACATTGGAATATTGACAACCATACTTGGTTGGCTGTGCATTGGAGGGGGTTTGGTTTGGACATTTACAGGGGCCAGTTTCGAATTGCAGTCTCCCGTAGGTGTTCTTTGAGAGTGGTTTTGAAAGTGGGTAGTGATTCACATTCCTTTACAGCTTAGGGCGTTCCACATTGATGTGGAATAATTGCGAAACGTGTTTAGTCCCTTGTTTGAGCCGAATCTGGGTTTAACATGATTTGTGGAGCTCCCTCTGGTGTTGTGATCGTGGTATTCACTGACCTTTGGGAAGTATTTTGACATGTACATGGGTACCTTGGTCGTGGAGTGTATCTTGTAGACCAGGCCCATTGCAAGTTGCTGTACTCTGTCGTCTACTCTAAGCCATCCTAGGTTGTCAAAGTGGACAGGGGTGAGGTGGGTTCTAGGAGTAAGGTCAAGCAGTAGTCTGACCAGTTTGTTTTGAGATGTTTGTAATTTAGTTTTTAGCGCATTTGAGGTGCTTTGGTACCATGAGGTGCAAGCATAGTCGTAGTACCCTTGAATGAGTGCTCCTGCCAGAGTCTTCAGGGTATTCTTGTTTACCAGAGAGGAGATCCGGTACAAGAATCGAGTTCGTTGGTTGACTTTTTTTATTACATTGGATGCCATTTTGTCACAGGAAAGATTAGCCTCTAGGATGGAGCCCAGGTAATTTCATCTTTCCTTGTGTAGAAGGGTGGATTATCCCTACTTTATGAGAGTAGATGTACACTGTCACCAGGTAGTGGGAACGCAGCAGATCTGGGTCCGGCTGAGTCCCCGACTGTAGTGTAGGAGTATTAGAGTTGGGATTTAGCAGAGAGAGTGGATGGGGCCTAGGATTTACTAACCTAGGGGTGGTGCGCTGGTCCTTCTTGCCCTCCAGGGCGACTCGCAGTAATTCCCCACACACCCACACTTCCCCTAATACTTCCCACACCCTCCCACACCCGGTGGCAGTAGTGATAGATGATATTCTTTCTCCCCAAAGCAGTACCTTTCCTTGTAGACGAGCAGAGACCTGTCTCAATGATGCATAGGCCGTGGGTAAGAAGGGGTTAAACAAGACAACACATTAACGGACATGCACACAGTGATCCCATTTTTACACCTCTCTTTTATATGTCTTAGGCATATATTTACACAAGGCACAATGAATAACGCTCTTCCCACTTACACAAGGCACAATGAATAAAGCTCTTCCCACTTATACAAGGCACAATGAATAAAGCTCTTCCCACTTACACAAGGCACAATGAATAAAGCTCTTCCCACTTACACAAGGCACAATGCATGGCACTTAGGCTGCGGTTAGACTTTCGTTTCATTTTCAGATGAGTTTCGCTTTTCCAGGTTGCAACGTAGCGGTAGGTGAGTCACACTTTCGTTTTGTCACCTGAGCACAGTGATGTAGTACACTGCCAAAGCAGTAGGTGGCAGTAGGTGGCGAACATGAAGGCAATTTTCAACCAATCAGAACTTGAATGTGCCAATACACTTCCTGCAAAGAAAATGTCTACAAGCCGCCATCTTTAAATGCCTATTTATAGATGCAGTATAGCATTGTGGCTAGCAGCTAACATTAGCTCACGTTAACCAGCCAGCACCAAACTGATGATATCGGGAGCTATCAGTAGCTAGATAACATTAGAGACAACACCTCGTGTATTAAACAGAAGTGAATAGATGACTGGGCCATTTTGTTTAATGCTTGTTAAGATTGAAAGAGGAGCTTGAGCTAACAGGGTCTGATAGCTAACGCTAGCTCACGTTAGCCAGCTGCTTATGCAATCGTTAATGCTAGCAGAATGAATGGATGTAAACTTTATTTAACATATCGCAGAATGGGTACAATACAATACGGCTCAATACAAACAATTGTTAAGGGAATGCAGACTGTTGTAGCTTGGACTGGGGTCCTTGTAACAATAACTTGACAACACATGGTAGCTGCAGCTATAGCTCTGTTGTCACCGGACGTGGTGAGAGCACGCAGATGTGGGTATCTACTGCGCATGGGCGTTGAGCAACAACGGCTCCGCGCAGATTACACGACACGTTGTCGGCGAGTTTTTGGCGTTATTCCAAAACGGAAACACAATATAGCGTTTTCAGTAGGGCCAAAACGTTTCCTGCCAAAACGGCATTTCTATCTAATAGGGACAGCAAACGTATTCAAAAACGTATTCAAACGAGCACAAAAACAGTGTGTGTAACAAGGGCCTGAGATCTCACACTCTACTGTAATGAAACAGGTCCCCGTAAGGGTTAAGATACTTTTCATTCACCCGTAGGTAGAGAGAGAGAGGGTACTGGCGAGCTCCGCAAGCTATTCGATGGGAAAGATTATTATTATCCACACGTGCTGTCTGCACCACTCAACCGCACAACACATGTAACCAGAAAATACAGTGGGCCCACAGTGGAAACAAAAAGCCTGTCTAAGCCGGCATTCCCCAAAATAACAAACGTCGGGGCACCCCTAATCACTGGTACACATGCCAGTTCAAAGTAACTATTCTCTTCGCCCTTAAAGGGAGAATGTTCGCCGATAAAGTTCCAGCGCTCCGAGCGCTACCTGTACCTGGCTTGAGTGTACCAACCGAGTGCTGGCCTGCTCCCGCAACGAATGTTCGTGTTGCGAGATGGCCGTCGAACGGTCCTGTGCTTGTCACCTGTGACAGCAAGAGGCGGGCTGGGTTGACGTTAGGCAGGTGACGGCTGGAGGTCGGTGTAGTCCGGCAATGTCTGTTGCGGCATCCGCTGCGGGGCTGAGAGAGGTGGAGCGACGCGCGAGCTAACTGTGCTACTAGGCCTATACTGAAGCTAAGCCGTGGGTCTGCGCGACCCCCTAGCCTTCCGCCTATACTTTAGCTAAAACGCAGCGCGTGCTGTATCCACGGCACTCTCCGGCAGTAGAACGTCTTCTTCTTTGTTCAAAACATAACCCTAAGCACTAACTGGGAAGCTAAACTATCGCATACGATATTTACTAACCCGCGCCGTGACGGGGGTCATATTCTGCGTGTCCTTAGTGTCTAGAGCTCCGGCTCTACGTGTCCGCTTGCTTCTGAGTCAAAACGATGAAGAGGCTGTTCCGCTGTAAGAGTTCTACCTTCAGCCAGCCGTTCTTCACCTGTTGTCTCCCCTGCCCCATGTCACACCAGCTCCCCCTGGCGGCAGTCCAGTGCATGCTCCACTATTAAATGTCAATGTTAGGAAGGGGAGTTTACACAACGTTATCCTGAACACAGTAGAGTACAAGGAATTAGGTTAGACACATTGAATTATTGTTAGACATATTCAGGTGTCTACATATCCCCCTACTTTAAACTTGCCAAGTCCCATTGCAAGTTACACAACCCCCTGTGTAGCGGAGTTACGCCATTAGACGTCGCATACATTCACACAGTCCTTAGACCAACAATTTCGCACAACTTTTCACAATTAGCAAACACTGTTCACAGAACACACTCTTGAGTCGTGACGATACCCGGCAGGTAACCGACCTCTAGTACTCCTCTGGGGCCGACCCCCCTCACTTCAGACCCCGGGTCTGCCTTCTACGCAGGAGCGGGCTCGCCTCGTGCAGTTGCACTCTGGTGGGGCAGATCCCCTTCACCACCGCCTCTTGTACGAGCCCCACCTCCGGGTTTTCCACTTGGAGTTGCCGTAACTCGTCCCAGCTATATCCCCTGTCTCCCTTCTGGACTGCTATCTGCCCTGTGCCGACCACTGGAACCCCCGACGGATCAGTCCGCTCCTCGGGGCTCCGGCGAGCACGGACAGAGGCCGGCCGACCACGCGCAGCCCAGCTCAAGCGAGCCCGAACTTCTTCCGCCGGGACCACTAGGAAGCCCTCTTTTTCCGTGAGCACAACCTCTGGTCCTGGTCTCATCGGGATGCGCGACAGGGCACCAGCGCGTCCGTCGGGCCGGGCGCATACCGGCCAATCATACGGCCCGTCATCACACCTCCATCCTCAGCCCTTCATCTGGTGGTCGCCAGGTCGGACGACCCACCGGCTGCTGTGTGGGTGGCGTCCTGTATCCGCGTGGGAGAAACCTCTGGGCCCTGTGCCTCCATCAGGCGTGATCCTCCCATCGCGTATGGGCACTCGCGACTGATATGCCCGGGCTGTTGACAGGCGTAACAGATCAGTCTCCCGTCCTCGCTCCGGCGCGGGTAGTCTACGCGGGGTAGAGGGCCCGTCGCCCCTCGGTCGGCTTCCCTCGGGCCCTGTGCCTCCATCAGGCGTGATCCTCCCATCGCGTATGGGCACTCGCAACTGATATGCCCGGGCTGTCACAGGAAAGATTAGCCTCTAGGATGGAGCCCAGGTAGGTAATTTCATCTTTCCTTGTGTAGAAGGGTGGATTATCCCTGCTTTATGGGAGTGGATGTACATTGCCACCTGGTAGTGGGAACGCAGCAGATCTGGGTCCGGCTGAGTCCCTGACTGTAGAGCAGGAGTATTGGAGTGGAGGTTTAGCAGAGGGAGTGGATGGGGCCTAGGATTCACTAACCTAGGGGTGGTGCGCTGGTCCTTCTTGCCCTCCATGGTGACTCGCAGTAGTTCCCCACACACCCACACTTCCCTCAATACTTCCCGCGCCCTCCCACACCCGATGACAGTAAGGATGGATGATATACGTTCTCCCCAAAGCAGTACCCTTCCTGATTGGCGAGCAGAGACCTGTCCCAATGATGCATAGGCAGGGGGTGGGGAAAGGGTTAAACAATAAAATGCATTACCCGGACAGGAAGGGGTTAAGACAACAGACACAGTAACAGACACACACACAGTGCTCCCATTTAGCTTTCTTTACTGAAGGATTTATTCTGTTATTAACACAAGGCACAATGAGTAAAGCTCTTCCCACACCGGTCAATATACAGTAATGGAACCCGTCCCTTTAAGGGTTGAAATACTGGGCACCTAGTGCTCTCACTCTACGGTAGCGAACAAAGCTCTTCCCACACTGGTCAAGATACAGTAATGGCACACGTCCCTTTAAGGGTTGAAATACCTGTTCATTCACCCGTAGGTTGGGAGAGAGGGGAGAAAGAGGGAGAGGGGTACTGGAGCTACTAAATGGGATTTTATAAAGGAACACACGTTATCACACAACACATTTAACCAAAAGACAATGGGCCCACATTGAAAACAAAAGTCCTGTCTATAGCCGGCATCCCCCAAAATAATAACGCTCTGCACAAAGAGAATGTCTACCGATAAAGTTCCAGCACTCTGAGCGCTCACTGTAACTGGCTTGAGTGTACTTAACCAAGGGCTGGCCTGCTCTCACCACCGAACGTCCGTGTGGTGAGATGGCCGTCGAGAAGTCCCGTGATTGTTGCCCGTGATAGCAGGAGGCGGGCTGGGTTGACGTTAGGCAGGTGACTGCTGGAGGTCAACGGCTTGGAGGGGCTGGTGGTGCGTGCAGTCCGGCGACGTCCGTTGAGGGGTCCGCTGCTGGACTGGGGAGGTGGAGCGACACGCAGTTAACATGCCTAAACTTAACCGGCGAAAGAATGCATGTTTAAAAAAAAAAAAAAAAATTGTCACCAACGGACCACAGGATCCACAGCGCTGCGCGCTGCCAGTTGAGCTAAGCGTCGAATGAGAAACATCGGGGATTACGGCTACATAATGCCGCAAGCTCTGCCGCTCCGCTCTGCGGCTGCCGCGCTGCCGCGGGGCGTGTCGCAGCCAATCAGGGAAAACGCGGAAGCACTCGGCAGCACTCTTCCGCTGGGAATAAGCTATAGGCTGCCCAACGTCGCACCAGCTCCCCCTGGCGGCACTCCAGTGAATGCTCCACTATTAAATGTCAATGTTAAAAGGTGGAGAATCAGACGGGTCAGTGGGCACAGTAGAGTAAAAGAAATTAGGTTAGACACATTGAATTTGTTAAGGATTGTGTTGGCAGAGGACCCAGGCGCAAACAGAGACGAGGGAGAGGTAGATGTGAATTGTCAAAGTGAGCACTGCTCCTTTAATTTGAACACTTCGAGCCAGGGGTGAAGTGTAACCAAAATACTTCAAAGGCAGCAGTAAAACAAAATAAGGTAAAGCTCAGCTAAGACTGGCAGAGGGCAAAAATACGAAACAAAGAATAATCTCATAAAGAGAGCAAGTCCAAAAATGTACAAAACAAAAAGACACGTCACAAGAAGGTGCTGAAAATACAAAACAAAGAATAATCTCATAAAGAGAGAGCAAGTCCAAAAATTTACTAAACAAAAAGACACGTCACAAGACGGTGCAAAACATTACCAGGTGAGAGAGCCAGGATACACAGGGAGACAAGACTAATCCGAAAACGGCAGGAACAGACCAAGGGGAACAAGGCAGGAAACGCAATGACGCCACGGGGAGACAAGGGGTACACAGGCATAAATACACAGGCTGATTAACACAAGGTAATTGGTAACAAGACACACCTGAGAGGGAAGGTAGAACTAACACACAGGGGTATAGGAAAACACCATGGCCAAAACACACAGGGGAAATAAACAGGGAAGCTTACAAAATTAACCACACAAGAAAAGACTGAACACTAGACAGAGTAAACAACCACCAAACAAGGCTAAAACACATTGGAGACAACACTAAAGCCAAGAATAAAAGTATGTGCAAAGGTGGGGGCTGTTGAGGAGTAGAGGAAAGTCTGTGCAAGGGTGGGGGCTGTTGAGGAGTAGAGGAAAGTCTGTGCAAGGGTGGGGGCTGTTGAGGAGGATGGAAAGGGGAGAAGGGCCCAGGGACAGGCAAACCCTCACAGAATTATTGTTAGGCATATTCAGGTGTCTACACTTGTGACAATATTGTCACCCACTGTAACTGAGAAGCCGTCGGAAGAGAATGGACTCTGTTTTGCCCATGTGTAATGATAGTTTGTTATTGTGTGTGTGCGTGTGCGTGTGCGTGTGCGTGTGTGTGTGTGTGTGTGTGTGTGTGTGTGTGTGTGTGTGTGTGTGTGTGTGTGTGTGTGTGTGTGTGTGTGTGTGTGTGTGTGTGTGTGTGTGTGTGTGCGGGTGGAGGGGGGGTTAATTGCAGGGAGATACTGGTCCACTCCAAATATGAAGGCAACGCCAAAATGTATGTATTTTCACATTGTCTGCTAAAGAACACCCAGAACAATATCCAAATGAATGGCTGTCAGTCACTGGGGAAAATGTGTATCTGCACCGTGGTTCAAAATACCTAAATATAACTTTCCATGTTGGAAAAATCTATAATTCCCTGGTAAACTATGGTCTTATTCATCAAAACACAATGTTTTTTCACTGGGAGTTTATTTTTTAATGTAAAATATTGTATGCTCACAGGTAATGTATGATGGTGACTTTACACTGCCCCAGAAATAAAGGGTAATCATAATCATAAAAGGTACAACACTTGCTATGCTACAAAACTTGCTATGCTACAAAACCAAAATAGAAGAGCTACAGTATTGATTCAGGACTTCCAATTTGCGATCAGAGAGTTGAAGCTTCTGTTTTCTGTTTGCCATTGTCCATAGGACATACTGTTGCATGGGCAGTATTGATACTATTTGACCATATCAGGAGCAAATTGCACTCAGATACTCCGCAATCCAACTGGAGCAATCTGGAGCAAATTGCACTCCGCAAGCCAACTGTGCTGACAGATATCAGGAGCAAATTGCACACCGTATGGGCGTGTTTGCGCTAGTATATCACACAATATCTTTAGTGAATTGGTCGTTAAGACGGAGCAAATAGCGTCCATTCTTTGTGAAATTGCCCCTGTGTGTGGTTGGATGGTAAACTGGAAACGGCAAGCCATTGATGGATGTTTCTTCTCCATTAGGTGTTTGACTCTACGGAACTCGCCAGAAGTGGACGGAACCGACTTTTTTCACAAATACACCACAACTATCCGCCTTCTGCCTATCATATTTTGTTGGACCAACAATCCCGTGTTGGTTGGGCTTTATACCCCAGGGCAGCGACATACAGCATTTGAAATGTTTTACTGCCTAGCTGTCTCACCATGATCGTGGCTTTCCTATTTTTCCCGCCCTGTAATCGTTTTAATTTTTTTTGTTTAGATTTGTTATCTCGCCAGGTACTTCTGTATATTTTATTTAGTTTAGGTTTGTTATCTCGTCAGGTACTACTGTATATTTAATAGTGTGTTTCCCTTTGTCTTCCCCTCCCGTCTGCTTGCTCGACACACGGTGGTGGTCCATTAGGGTGGCGGAGTCACCTCTCGTGGCCGTAGCAGCAGTACTGCGCTCCCCTCTTAATATCAGTTGCTAGGCAGAGGGTTGTGTTGCATGCCATTCTATAATCACATACATTTGATTGTTTAGCCCTGTGACTGTCTGTAACCAGAGTGTCAAATCTAACAGTTTAGAGCCTGAGTAATTGTATACATAATATCCACTTGTGGCTGGTGTTTTACACCCCAAACCTTTACTGTGTGGCCATTGGGTGTTTATTGTGTGTGGACATTTTTGCCATTGTGGCTATCTACTATTGTTGTGTGTTCTGCCATTTTGATGTCTCTATTACTCTGGCTCAGTGCTGGTGGGCCAGGGTACCTACTGCCCAAACCACTCTACTGGCTGCTAATGCCACGCAGGGTTCCTCGTCACCAGGCTGCGCTGCGTTCAGGCCACCAGCAAGCAGTTCAGAAATTAGGACATTTCCTATTCCCGTATTCTATTGTGTTTTCCACACATTGTGATAACATTTCCAAATCAAGATTTACCTCTGTTACACCTTCATCTGTTGTCTTGCTGTGTTACTGAGTCGGGAACCCTTGTGAAAACTAGTCCGTGTAAAGTTCCTCGACCTGTGACAACTGTTCAGTACCGTCTCTGCATGGAGTCTTGGCCTCAGTTGGACAACAACATTCCCTCAAAGCAGTCAAATCACTCGCAGACCTTTAAGAGAAGGTTGCTCGGACTTATGATATTCTATCTATGTTGAGGGTAGTTTTGAAATACGTGAGATTTTAAATGTTCATATCCCATAGACTAGAGCAAAACTAATATAAATGATTGAATTCGTATTTTTGTATTCACCGTGAATACACATTTTCACAAATCTAACTTCACCCACGTGTACAGAGTTTGGTGTTAGAATTCATGGCTTGTTTCATGAACATGGGCATGCTTGTCTTGTTTAGTTATTGATTCGGAATGAAAAGCCAGGCTGACTCTCAAGTATAGGCTTAGTATACGTGACAGGGTAACGTTGGCGTTAATGCTACCCTACAGTCCAGCAAGAGCATGGAAATGAGAGCCCCACCCTGGCTAAGGTGTTGCTTCAACTCAATGACTGTATTGAGTGTGGGTGTGGTTGCCAGTCGCCTTCTCCTCCTTACTCAAACACAGCTTATAATATAGTACCCTTAGGTCTGAGCTCAGTGGACCCACACAGAAGATATTTCAGTCTACAGGATGTGTGGTCTAGGGCCACTTCCTAAAGCATCTCGCAGTATGGATATATAGTGTCAGTGTTTCATTATCCAGGTAATTTTGCAGCGGTGTTAAGACTTTGGAAGGACATCAAGAGTTAACAATTAATATTGTGGAGCATGAAATTGTTAATTTACTGGATGTGTAATCTCTGAAATCATCTCCTTTCCCTGTCTTTGAGACAGCAAGGGTGAGAGGGCTCGTCTCCTTAAGGTGTCTGTATGGCTCTGGCAGTTAAAGGAAGCTCTCTCATTTGCCTAGGCACTGGGTGACTGGGGCAAAGTCTAGGCATGCATATTGACTTGCGTTTAGTATAGCACAGAGTCAGGCCAGCGCATGCTGTTACCTTCTGGCAAGAGTGGGGGCTGACATCACAGTCAGGAGTGACGCACAGGAACCACTGGCTCTGTCTCAGATGGGGAAGGTGAATGATGTGACTCAGTCTGCGGCTAATGGCTTCAGTAGGGGAAACTTCAGTGTCAACCCGTTACCTGACTTCAAGTAGTGTGCGTATCAACGACAACATTGTAGAATCCAGATGTTGGGTAATACTATGTTTGATTTGAAACGGCTGTTTCTTTTACACTGACAGGAACATTATTTTCGGACATTGAAGATCCCAGATGGTTGCAGTCCCAGTTGATATATGAGGGAACCTTCACAGCGCCTTTGTCTCTCAATGGAAATAGCATGGCGACATTACCAGAATTAAGCTGAAAATAAACTAAATGAATGCAGTGACATTGAACACGGCTGAATGCCTGGCCTCATTATAAGAAAAGTGTTTTTGGCTGCTTGTGCAAAATCTCAATCTCATTATCTATTCAATGTTCTTTCTTTATGATTCATAACAAAATGTGTACATTAATCTTCCCTGGATTATGTAAGAGGCTTGTTGGGACAACACGGCAGTCACGTTTAACATGTGAACAATTTGAAGTCATCATGTACAACAAAAACTAAGTTACAGTTTTTGCCACCTAAGGCAGGCCTAATTAAATAGGGAACCCACCTGCTCTATATATCTCTTGAACAGGTGGGCCAAAAAGTGGCCATTTCTTTACTTGAACTTGAGGACTGCATACTTTTTTTGCACAGCTTTATACTTTATACTTATAGCACATGCATGAGCCTGGTCTCTTTTGAAAGGTAACATTCTGAAGTTTCTAAAGCATAAAAGGATAATCACTTTTAGTGCTAATGAAATAGAGTAATACAGGTTTGGACTTGAGTTGAACTTAACTTGTGTACTCACATTTCTCTTTAGTGGTTGCCGGATTCCTGTTTTTGAGCTGGAAAACACTGCGGTTCCATAGCCTGAAGTCAAATCCAAAATGGATATCCACCTCTGTGTGTTCTGAAGATTCAGTCACAACTAATTTCCGCTCGTCAACTTTCACCTACTTCCCATACTAGCACCCCCCCCCCCCCCCCCCCACGTGGGGTATCGTTGGAAAACGGACACACATTGGCTACAACGCTGACCAATCATCAGCGGTGATTGTCAGTTCTCGAGCGTATACAGTCAGATGTGGTCATTTGACGCGCGGCCTGTAGAAAGATGCTCGCCTGACATATCATCATGTAACTCGAGAACCGAGGCACGGAATTGGTCAAGTGAGGTGGCGTTCAAAAGGCGGCAAATTCCGGTTTCAAACAGTATATTAGAAGATTGGCGGAAAATGCAGCCCCGGGCCGGTAGACGGTCACAAAGTGCAGTGACGTGCGTGGATCCCGCACACGGGCATGACGGCCCGACGCCTGGCCCCCACCTGTTAAGAGGTTAAGACATGTTGGTCAGGGGTGAAACGCAAGAATATAAATGAATAGCCCGATCCTACACATCCATTTTTTAGTCCATCCTCACCTCCTCAGTAACAGCTTTGTTTGGGTCAGCCAGCACTCAGAACGCTCCTCCATAGAACGCTCCTCCTCAGCCCTCAAACCCTACAACTGCTACTCCTCTCCCTGTGAATATATTTTGTAGATAATTCTTACTTCACCAGTTAGTTATTTAGTTAGTTGACACAAAAATATAAAATATTTTGGTCCAAACAATATAAGTACATACACAAAACATTAAAAAGTCAAACATTTAACAATACAAAATCAGTGATCGGAGACTTCCTGGCGCTCCAAGGCATAACTAAAGTTATTTTGTCCAGTGGAGTCATGTCCATATTTTGCACGTATATCCTCTGTGCAAGGATACACAGTATGTGTTCCTTATCCTCAAGTGCAATAGTGAAAGGTAGTAATGTAGTATTCACACAAGTGGCGTTGCGCAATATGTCGGGCCCCCCGCAGATCAGACCATGAGGCCCCGCCCACTCCCCTAAATCAATAATAAAGTGGGAAAATTAAAATCGTTCGCCGTGTGGGAGCAAATTCGAGACACATATTTGGTTGGAAAAAGGTGTGCCACGGTCTCCTCTATGGCCCTGAATATTTTCACGCGGATCGGAATCACGGCGCGCCCGTGGGACACTTTTCCGTTTCGGCGAGTTTATTCCACGCTTTCGGCTTTCCTTTTTTAAGCATTTTTGGGGCTACATGTGAATGAGTAAAAGTTGCGGGATGCCCAGATGTACCCACGGTAGAAAGCTCGCGTGGAGCCCATAATAGGCTCACTTAATACAGCGTTTTTAAAATCACGCGAAATCTTCAGGGTCGCGAGCCGACCTTTTCCCCTCGTTTTCGATGATGGAAGTGATTTAGGAAACGCTTCGGCACGCCGAGAGGTACCCGTGGATTTAATCTCGAGAGGATCGGGGAGCACTCGCGCTGCTGAGATAAGTGAATAATAATAATAACAACAACACTCTCGTTCACTATAGACCACTGCCCAACTCCGCGCTCTCACGCTCAGCTCTGCGGAGCGACACAAACAATGTAACCGTTTGGATGCATACATGTAACCTGTAGTAGCATACTAGTTATGGCGAATAAAACGTTCTATTCTTCTAACCTGTCTCTGCGGCTGTAGCGTGGCTGGGGGCCTGGCTGGGCTGTCTGTCTGCCTGGACTCGGAGCTGACCGGGGGGTTGAGGTGGGGAGCTTACTGCCGATGCATCTTCAGTAACGTTAGAGTCAGTATACCTTTGCTGCCTGATGGAACAATGATGTTCTTTTTCGTAGCTTTGCCGTCTCCTGTTTGGCTTTCGCTCTTATCTTGTTTTTCTGAGCACCGCGTCCGCGCGCTTACCGCTGTGTTTTGAATGCTGCCCAGCCTGCCAACATTAGTCAGCCGGCTAGCCCTATCACAGGTGAGCAAATAATTACAACATAGCAGGGAGGGGGGGGGGGGGCGCCCTCTGCGCAAGATGCATCCAGCTGCAGCCCCGCAGAACCATACTCCCACTTGCACACTGCGACCTGTTCGTTACGAAATCTAAGAGGATAGCCTACAGTGGGGGCGGGGCCCCTTAAGCTCCGGGGCCCCCCCGCACCGGGGGGGGTTGCGGGGGCCTCCGCTACGCCACTGATTCACACTATATATTAGATTAGATTAAAATGTAGTGTCAATAGACAGCATAAGTACAGTACAACGAAAATAGGTTTGGCATCCAACCAGAGTGCCAGAGTAACAGTAAACTGGGTATAAAATATATAAATGAGTACTACTGAGTAATAGTGGTAATCAGATGTATGTACAGGGTTGTACATTTACATTTACATTTTGTCATTTAGCTGACGCTTTTATCCAAAAGTAGTATTAATATGTACAGTGATACAGGTATAAAGACACTATGGTAGTAAGCATAACGTAAGGTTATGAATATAACCGTAGTTCTATGAATACTAGTGACGCTCAGCGTCATCTGCACTAACCTCACTTTGTGCATTGCACTGAATAAAAATTCACAATGTACCTTTACATACCAACATTCGTCTGGCCACACCCCTATCCGCTACCTTCATAAGCAGGTGTGTGGCCACACACTTGCCTCCTTCCCAATCTTTCACCACAAGGCGAGATCAAAGGCCGCAGTGGCGTCCAGACGCTGAGCGTCACTAGTATTCATAGAACTACGGTTATATTCATAACCTTACGTTCTATATCAACCCCACTGAGGCCCCCCACAACCATCAGAACCGGGGAGGACCGAGCCCCCCCGACCCTCCCTAATGGAGGATACCCCCCCTATTGGAGGACGGGAGGGAGACGGATCCGACCGTGCGAAGAGAAACACGAGCAACTCAACGCACGGGGTGAGCAGACCGTGGCTTGACCCCACGACTACGCACACGCACAACCCGCATGCCACCAGGGAACGAACGGAAGGAACAAACCTCGTTACTGCCCCCAAAATCACGGGGTCGAGAGCAAACTCAACCCCGTGGCAAGGCCGTAGCAGCGGAGCGCGAAGGAAGACCCAGACCCACTGAAGGGACTGGATCCCCCGGAAAAAGGGGGCCCGGAGAGGTCAACGATGCCACAGCATCAATACATCACCAGGCGGTCACTAGTGACACCGCCCCCCACATCGCCAGCGTATTCGGACAGGGCCCCTCCAAGAGCGGGCCCTTCCCCCCACTAGCACGCCGCCTGGCACACTGACCCTGACAAACTCAGGCAGTCAGCATGGCTGTAACTCGAAGCACTCAAGAGGCTACACTACAGCGGGAGCAGGCAGCGCACCGGGGAGACGACCCCAGAAGGAGTCGATCCCTCAATCCAGGCAGCAGGCATTTGACCCGAGCCTGGAGCACTGCGGACGAGACAGGCGCCAAAGGGGTCAACTGAAAACAGCACCCCCGGCGGAAGGGGCGTATGTTGGCATTGTTGCTCACCATGACAAAGTCTCCACCAAAAAACCCAGACCCAGAGGGGCCGAGGCAGAAAAGGCCAACACGATTGGCAGACGTCATGAACGTGCAGGGGCACACTCAACCGGGTAATCCAGGAGTTGACTCTGCTCCAACACACCAGGGAATCAACCACCCTCTTGGTACCACATGCGGTGGTTGTTCCTATAACCCCTCAAGAAAAAACTCCAAAACACACCTGCGGGTATACACTGGCTATACCGCAGTACAAGTGTTTCAGTTTTCAAAAAGAGGTTATTCCAGGCCTACGGGTCGACGAAACACAACTTTGGACCGGGCCCGGCGGCCCGGGAAGCATACAGGGATGCCAGAGGAGGTCCATAAGACCACCCCAACAGCCCCCTCTTCGCCATGCGTAAGAGAGGGGTGAAAGGAAAAAGGAGCACAGGTTACAACATGTACCCAACAAAGGATCTCCATAACGCCCAACCCTGTGACACCCGGGCCGACCCGGCATTTCCCCCCCCGAAAAAAGCACAAGTCCCTCAGGGTACCAGAACAGCAGATCTGCGTCCCCGGCGGACAACGGGTTAACTGACCTGGACCAGCGTGACCAGAACCAGTCCCGTGCCCTAATCACGCCGACATCCCCACTCCAAGAGAGGGGGTAGGTACGCGTGTCGATCTAAAACATGAAAAGAGGGCGCCACCCAAACGGTCCGATTCATACCGCGCTCTATGGCCCACCCCAAGGGCGTGAGACCCCTCTACCTATGTTTTGATCTATTCCGTTAACATTCGTCGAGACCTAGTAACAGGCGCTCGGAAGAGAAAACCTCCATCCCAGTTGCCCTATAAAAACGCCATTTAATAACGAGCAACCAAGGCGTACCAGCCTCATGCGTGTTTCTTATCAGAAACACCCCGAGCCAGCACTATGTACGCGTCGAGACCCAAACACATCAATGGATAGTCTAACAAGACACCAGACATTGTTCCTCCAAGTCGCCTGGGAGAACGACAAGGAGCCGTCGTGCTTCATGTTCTTTCCTCTTTTTATTAAAAAAGAAAGAAACACAGACTGACATGAATCCCACGTGACGCGGCTGAGGGTAATTTTTTTTTCATTTTTACATCCCGCCACCCTCGCCATAGGGAGGAGACGGGAATCCCCAGAGAGACTTCCCACGCAAGCTGTATAGATTGAAAAGAAATATTGCAACATTGAGCTATGTAACACTTGGGTTAGGGCTCTCCGAGGAGGAGGCACTGAACCAATACACACTCAATAATCGAATTGAATCGAATACACATACAATAGAGCAGAACTCCCTTTTGAAGTTCTACTCACCTTGACAATCTGAGGAGGAGGCTCTGAAACTCTGAGGAGGCTCCCTCACTGGGAAGGAGAGTCCAAACTAACAGAAGGCACATCTCCCTGAGGAGGAGCTTCGTGAGGAGGAGCTCTGACAACTCCCTGAAACAGATCCATAACATGGAATCTGAACAACTCACGGAAGTCTTACCAATAGAAACGCGCTCAGTGACGTACTCTATGGCGGGGGAATTTCCGTGGTGCACGCCCAATTTTTCAGGGCGTGGGACCAGGAAACCCCCCCCCCCCCCTACCCTGTAACGTGCCGAACAGCCACGTGACAGGAACCCTGAAGGACAGGGGGTTTTAACCCCTGACCAATCAGAAAAGGGGAGGAAAGGTTTACCAGTTCACCCCTTTACGACCCCTCACCCCTGATACGATGTAATGACAAAGTAGAGCATGACCCAGTCATAGCATGCTACATGAAGCATCTAACAGCTTCACATAGCTCATGTGCTAACCTGCTATCTGAGTTTTACTAAGGAAAAAACACAGAACAGAGAGGGCCCCTTTAAGAGCCCCGGTCCAGACTTACACATGTGCTTCTGTGGGCCAAACCTAACCCAGTTGTAGATCACAACGACACACACAACCCTTCATCACAACAAAAAATGGCAAAAGTACACTCTTACTACAGAGGAACACCGTTTTTCATAACGAGAGAGACATAAGTCCTTGATTACGTATTGGCCACAGGCCTTGCTAAGCACACATGATAAGTGACCAAACAACCTTTTCTTTAGGAAAAGAATAGTTTCTCAAGCGGAAGCACAACCCCAGCAACTTAAGCTGAGGGTTACATCGTATCCCCACAAACACAGTGACACAATATATTGTAAACAAACATGTCTGAGAGGAGGGGGGGAAGCCCCAGGGAAACCGGGGGGGTCACCCCTCCTACCTTACCCTTGATACGACCAGGTTGAACAGCTACCCCTGTTAATATGTGAACATGCTGTTCATTGTCATCACAGGCTGAGAAAAAGATTCATTCCTCAATCACATGTCACTAAGCATAGCTTCACAGGTTAAATAACCCTCTTAGTTGTGAGTTCACCCACGTTACAAACGTTACATGAACACACATGTTCTCATCACAACTAACCAGTTCATTTTTACACATGTAAAAAACAATGCCGATTTTCTATGGAGAGAGAAGCTATACCAGTGACAAGACAATTCACACACAACACGCGTCGTATCCTCAATGTATTGCAGCAACACACGTTTTGGAAACATTGTTGTTACAAAACATTTAGAAGGGAAGAAAAGAAGAAGTGTTTAAAGTCCGGTCAGGACTCCTACCTTCACCCTGAGTGCAGGCCGAGAGGACTGCAACACTGGTCAACGGGACACCGAGTCGAACCCGGCATCTCCTGCGTTGGTGACGAGGGTAATGTCCGCTACGCCACCCAGCCGCCGTTCTCCATGTTGACAAAGTCCTCGCTGGCATGTCACCCGGGTGTAGGGTCGACTAACATCCTCTGTCAAAGATGACGTCGTAGTCAGAGTGTTTAAGGCATGTTATAGTCACAGTAACGTTCAACAGTGTAGCATTAAGCTAACAGCCGCCCGACTGATAGCAACAAGCTAACGTTTCCTAGCCTAATGAACACAACGAGCTAGGGCCGCAGCTAACAGCTGACTGGCTAACAACAGTAGGCCACAAACTAGCACGCTAGCTAAGCAGCTATCACCTGAACTGTACACAACGACATAATAAGCCACACTTCAGACAGGCCGCCGCCTGAGTCCCTCCCCATCCTAAGAGGGAAGAGAAAAAGAAATGTCAACACAGTTTTCAACAGTGATTTACCAGACATGCAGCGGAGTCGGCACAATTCCCGTATGGGCTGCAGCCGACTTGAGCATGGAACTTCCGATAACGAAGATCCATGCCCACTTTCCCTCGTGCTTTAGGGTGTACTTCCACATTCATGTGAAAGATGGGGCCTGCACGGGACAGAGAAGCATCCGCTTGTCCAGAGAATCCCGGGTTCAACCAGGTCTCGGTCGCGGCCCACTAGGTTGACCATCATGGGCGTCAGACCAAGATCCTCCGTCCGCCGCTTAAGAAGCCGAGCAGAGGACCCCAATCTGGGGCCGGCCTTGGTAAAATTGTCAGCTAACCCCCATAGCATTAACAGACAACTAGTGCTCGCAAGCAAAACAGTACTCACCCAGCTCGGAAGCAACCGGTTTCTCACAACAGCTGTTGCCTCCCACAGTCCAGCTGTATGACCGGAGGTTCAATACCTATCCAGCTGCAGCAAGGAGGACTGCAGGTGGGGAGTATATCAGCGGCGCAATCCCCTAATACGAAAAAGCCGGTGGAGGTCAGAATGATCATCATCTTCCAGACACTCCAGTGACGAAGACAATATCGCCGTATTTTCTCGAAAATAGTGAGAGAGAAAATAAAGATATAATGTCAACATATCTCCTTGTCTTCTGTTTTCCTCTCAACTTTCTTCAGCTTAACAACCTCGTCAAGTGATGTATATAACAGGCACTTCCTTGTGGTGAAAGTGAAGAAGGAGGCGAGTGTGTGGCCACACACCTGCTTATGAAGGTAGCAGATAGCGGTGTGGCCAGACGAATGTTGGTATGTAAAGGTACATTGTGAATTTTTATTCAGTGCAATGCACAAGGTGAGGTTAGTGCAGATGACGCTGAGCGGAAGCTAGTATGATATAGAACCCTTAACCCTGTCACTGCCACACAACAGAAGGTTAACCCTTTACTATCACACAACCGACTGTTGTTGTCGCTTGGCTGTTGTGTGGCAGTGAAAGGGTTAACCTTCTGTGTATTGTAGGAATTAAGACAAAAAAACATGAATTTTTTAAGTTTTCAATGGGTTTCATGGGCCCCCCCTGTGGTCATGAAACTGAATTGCTCACACTATAGAGAACTGTCAACTTTCAATTCAGGCACAAATGAAACCCACCAAAAGTTGTCAGTGCTGTGTGGTTGGGCGAAGGGAAGGTGGTTGATACATTTACCCGTGGTTTAACAGTCTTGTACTTTGGCGGTCTGCCAAATGCGGTTGGGCATTGGTGAAAATGAGAGATGAATCCACTTTTACTTTCAGACCCTCTGTTACTGCAAAGTGCACTCTCACTCAAACACACCCTTTTCGCACACACTCGCTTTCTCATTTGCCATAACGGTGAGGCAGGCCTCGTACGATGTGCCACAGTGCAACATCACTCACCGTAAAGTCTGTTGGCATTGCTGTTCCTTTTCTGAAGGGACAACAGGAGGATATATTTGTTGGGTAGGGATGATAGGAAAGTGTAATACTTAACTCATTGAGCGCCAAACATGAGATATCTCGTTTCTGAGAGCCAGTGCTTGAGCGCCAAAAACGAGATATCTCGTTTCTGGTTCCTTTTTCCTTTTTTTCTATTTTCTTATTCTAAACACTCGCGCAGGCCTTTGTGAGTGTGGCTGGAAGCTGCAATGATGATTGACTCCCAACAGGTAGCAGTATCACCTACCTTATGAACTGCATGGGCTGAGATCACTAGGGCACTCGCAGCAGTGGCATGGCAGCACTGAGCAAACTACAGCAATCTAACGTTCGACAATGGCGATCGCCTAGAGCAGTGGTTCCCAAAGTGGGGGGTTACAAGCCGCCGTGGGGGGTCACGAGATGATTGCGAAAAAATAAAAAAATGTCAATTAAAACAAAACGCAGTCAGGCCACTGAACTTAGAAGCAGGCCAGGCCAGTGTTTCTAGTTGCAGCGGTGCGATAGTTAGATAACCTAGGTGGGGAACAACCAGGAGATCACTGCAACTCACACAAGTTGGAGAACTATCTCTCTCTCTCTCTCTTGCTCACACACACACACAAAGGGAGCTGCATGTGATTGGTGGAGGCGGGACCCTTACAAAAAACAAAAAATCCATCAAAATCAGGGTTGTTGCTAATCATTGACACATGCTAGCCTGTAATAATCCCCCCCAGACAAATCTACTTTGCATTTGATATATTGCAAATATATGCCACCACACACACTGGCATTTAGTTAGAATTATAAAATGTATTGAATATGTGGTGTTATGATCAGGGCTGAAATTGAATAAAAGATTTATGAAAGAAAAAGTGGTAAATTATTTCAACATATAGTAATATTTTTATGGCGTTTTTGAAGAGGACAATTTAGTCCCTTATGGTAAGAGTGAGTATTTTTTTCAATCTGATATTACAAAAAAAATTGAAAATCCATCAAAATCAGTGTTGTTGCCAATCATACATACAGTATGCTAGCCTATTTTTTTACAATAATTTGTGATGCCATAACAAACACGGGCATTTAAAGGGTACAAATAAAAAAGTTCCTGCACCAGAATGCAGGAAATGAAGTCTTTGTAACAAAACAAATTCTGGTGGGGGACCCCCAGACCCCCTGCTTAAAAAGTGGCCTGACTCTGGCTATATTTCTCCCCTATATTTCCTTGCCTGAATGATTTCCCCAGTCCGGCCCTGGTTAAGGGGTTAAAATCCTGAAAATTAATGAATATTTTATATGTATGTTGAGGACAGAAGTTAATAATGGTATTCATTAAAAAAAAAACGTTAAATAAATTCATAAGTAAATATATATATTACATGTAAAGTACATGGGACAGAAAACGTCCCAAAGGGTACACCGTGTGCAGTGTTTTATAGACTGTGACACTGCACAAAACATTTTTATGTATCAAACTTATTTTTTTTGGCAATCTTCGACACTCCAGGCTATCATAATCCCACCCCCCAAAAAATGACATTAGCATTTATGGGATGGAAAATAATTAACCCTTAGTGTTTTTTTGTCTTGAAAATAAGCCACGCTTCAATCACACAAACTGGTATTTAAGGGGTTAAAATCCTGAAAATGAATGAATATTTTATATGTATGTTGAGGACTGAAGTTAATAATGGTATTCATAATTTTTTTTTAAAGAAATTCATATGTAAATATATATATATTACATGTTACATTACATTACACATTACATATTACATATAGTACATGGGACATAAAACGTCCCAAAGGGTACACCGTGTGCAGTGTTTTAGTGGGGTGCACAAAGGTTAAAAGCCTCCAATGCTTATTAGTGTGTGTGCGTTTGAACGTTTTTCATGTTTCAACCATACATTTCCATTTATAAAAATAAATTAAAATTCTTTTTTTGATATATAAAAAAAAATATATATATATATTTGTACCTCCTATTATAGTGGACTCCGTGGTAGAAGAAGCAGACAACGGATGAGGGCCACCTAACGTTATATGTATTGATCCTGTTCTGATTCAAGACACTTGGAGCGAGAGTGGAGTACCTTCTGACAAAGGTAACGTCTATTTTACGTCTATTTTACCGAACCCAATCATAAAACATGCTTTTGTAATAATCGCAGCGTCGGAAAATGACCCCCCCCCCCCGATGGCTTCGTGAAGAAACATATGGTTCTATTTCATTCTGGTTTCCGCTCAGCATCATTCTGCACTAACCTCACTTCGTGCCTAGCACTGAATAAAAACCTCCACAATGTACCTTTACATACCGACATCCGTCTGGCCACACCCCTATCCGCTTACCTTCATAAGCAGGTGTGTGGTCACCTACTCGCCTCCTTCTTCACTTTTACCACAAGGAAGTGCCTTGGTATATACCCACACTTGAAGAGGTTGTTTAGTCGAAGAAAGTTGATACGTGTTTAAATTTTTTCTTGCTTTTTTCTTCTCTCATATATTTAAAAAGAAAAAAGCTAAGTCATAATGTTTACCTTGGAGGGTCGCGCTCGCAACGTCACCCTTCACCAGCGGTTCTCCATTGCCTCCTCTGTCGTGCGTCTTGGAGCGGGGTTGAGGCCTCTCTCGTGGTCGGCAGCCACGAGGGTGGTGGGTTTGGTAGAAGGCATGAAGGAGGGCGTGCCTCGGCTTGATAGGCCGATGGCGGTGCTCCTTTGTCCTGAGGTGGTGTGGGAGCCGTTACGGAAGCCGGTTCCCCAAGGGAAATCGGCGAGGCGGTTGGCTTTTTGGAGTGACCAGTCATTTATCTCTGCGACGCAATCTCTGCCACTTCTAACATTGCGCAGCTGGCGAGATTCATGTCCGGGATACTGACGGGCGGTACGGAGCTGACTGATTTGCAACATGATCAGCTCGCCCAGTCGGCAGGAGCCATCCTGCATCTGATCCAGCCGCAGGCTATAGCCGCTGGGAAAGTACGTGCCCTGGCCACTCTAATCCAGCACCACCTTTGGCTGGAGCAGGCGCGTGTGCCAGAGAAGAAGAGGACTTCACTTCTGACGGCACCCCTCTCCGATGCTGGACTGTTCGGGTCGGCACTGCAGCTGATGACCTCAACCTGCAGGGAGATGCAGGAGGAGCGTTCCGTGCTCCAGCCTTATTTCCCCCCGCCCGATGTCGCCGGTGGAGTCAGACGGCAGGCTCGTCGTCGGGGTTCCGCCGCTGTAGCCGCCGCTGCTACCACCGCCACTGCTGGACCTTCGATGAAGAAGGCCAGGAGGAGAGAGGGCGCCTCCGCCACTGCAGCCGGCCCATCTACGCCCGGATGTGACGGTAGGGATCATCATGTCCAGCCGCCGATCGTTTACCGTCCCTCCGGGGCTCCACGGGGTGGCAATCCCCGAGCGGCTCATGGCAGGCGTCGCTGAAAAGAGTTGACTTTTTCCCTCTGTGGTCCCCCCCTGTTCCCTTCCCAGCCCAAATATGATTTGTTAAAGAAATAAAGAGTCCCTCCTAAAAGGTATTTTTTGTTACAAACTGTGTGTTTATTCACCAAACATATGATGGGGATACGACGTGTGAATCTTTCGCTAGTATGGGTTTGATAGGAGGGCTAGATGCTACATTCATGTTAGAGCTTAAGCAAGGCCTGCAGCTTACACTCGGTTGAAAAAGGTTTTTTCTGCCTCGACCTGAATCTTCACATAAAGGTAGAGGTTAGTTGTGTGCTCTGTTACTTAAACAGTGATATTGAGCCGCAACACTATTGTGTTGGTCTGCAGTAATGCTCGTATGAAAAAGTACCGCGGCTCATGCCGCTCTCTCTCTCTATCAGATTTTCTGTGTCTTACAACATGGATACGGGTGTCGGGTTCACACATACATAACTTGGCCTTGTTATAAACCCTGTTCACAGATGTGTCTGTGGCTAGCGTGCATTGAATTAGCTTTGCGTTGTTCATTAGCATATTGGCTACTTAAGGTATCATATGGCTGTTTGTTGTTGTCGTATGCAAGGGTTGGGCTTGCGAGGGGGTACCGGATAAACCCCTCCTTCCCTCTTCTGATTGGTCATGGGGTTTATTGGACTCTCTTTTCATTCGGTCAGGGCCAAGCTGTTAGGCAGCTTGGCACGGGGGGGGGGGGGGGGTTTCCCTGACTCCGCACCTATCACAGGCGGTTGAGTCCTGGGTTTCCCCCCGTCATAGCAAACGTCACTAGGCACGTTTCTATTGGACGACGGCTTCCGTGAGTTTTTCAGACCCGTATTGTAGGGTCTGTTGTTGTCAAGTTGTCAGGGCAGAGCGTAGGAACTTACTGTTCTACTACGCTCGATATACGTGTAAACTTGAGTCTGTTGGTCACATGACTCAATGTTACCGTGACTTTTCAATCTATGGCTCACGTGGGAAGTCTCTCTGAGGATTCCCGTCTCTCCTCTGTGGTGAGGGTGGCGGGATGTAAGAATGTAAAAATAATTTACCCTCGGCCGCGTCACATGGGATTCATGTCAGTCGGTGTTTCTTTCTTTTTTAATAATAAAAAAGAGTGAATAATATGAAGCACGACAAACTTCTTGACGTTCTCCCAGGCGACTTGAGGGACCAATGTCTGGTGTCTTGTTAGACTATCCATTGATGTGTTTGGGTCTCGACGCGTACATAGTGCTGGCTCGGGGTGTTTCTGATAAGAATCATGCAGGAGGCTAGTACGCCTTGGTTGCTCGTTATTAAAACAGCGTTTTTATAGGGCAACTGAGATGGGGGATTTTTTCCTCTTCCAAGCGCCTGTTACTGGGTCTCGACGGATTCTCGTTCATATCTGGGGGATGTTAACGGAATAGATCAGGACATAGGTAGAGGGGTCTCACGCCCTTGTGGTGGGCCACTGAGCGCGGTACAAATGGGACCGTCTGGGTGGCGCCCTCTTTTCATGTTTTAGATCGACACGCATACCTACCCCCTCTCCTGGAGTGGGCATGTCGGCGTGGTTAGGGCATGGGACTGGTTCTGGTCGCGCTGGTCCAGGTCAGTTAACCCGTTGTCCGCCGGGGGGGACGCAGATCTGCTGTTCTGGTACCCTGACGGACTTGTGCTTTTTTCGGGGGGAAAAATGCCGGGTCGGCCCGGGTGTCACAGGGTTAGGCGTTATGGAGACCCTTTGTTGGGTACACGTTGTACCTGGCACTATCATAAAGGGGCTGGTTCTCCTTTCTTTCGCTCCTCTCTCACGCATGGCGAAGAGGGGGCTGTTGGGGTGGTCTTCTGGACCTCCTCTGGTAACCCTGTGTGCTTCCCGAGCCGCCGGGCCCGGTCCGAAGTAAGGTTTCGTTGACCCGTAGGCCTGGAATAACCCTTTTTTGGAAACTGAAACACTTGTACTGCGGTATAGCTGGTGTATACCCGCAGGTGTGTTTGAGTTTTTTTCTTGAGGGGTTATAGGAACAACCACCGTATGTGGTACCAAGAGGGTGGTTGATTCCCTGGTGTGTTGGAGCAGAGTCAACTCCCGGGTTACCCAGTTGAGTGTGCCCCTGCACGTTCATGAAGTCTGCCAATCGTGTCAGCCTTCTCTGCCTCGACCCCTCTGGGTGGTTTTTTTTTTGATGGAGGCTTTGTCATGGTGCGCAACAATGCCAGCATACGCCCCTTCCGCCGGGGTGCTGTTTTCAGTTGACCCCTTTGGCGCCTGTCTCAACCGCAGTGCTTCAGGCTCGGGTCTAAAGCCTTCTGCCTGGTTTCCCCGGTGCGCTGCCTGCTTCCGTTATGGTTAACCTTTTGAGTGCTTCAAAGTTATGGCCATGCTGACTGCCTGTGTTGCAGGGTCAGTGTGCCAGGCGGCGTACTAGTGGGGGGAAGGGCCCGCTCTTGGAGGGGCCCTGTCCGAATACGCTGGCGATGTGGGGGGCGGTGTCACTAAGTGACCGCCTGGTGAGGTCTTGATGTTACTTAAACAGTGATATTGAGCCGCAACACTATTGTGTTGGTCTGCAGTAATGCTCGTATGAAAAAGTACCGCGGCTCATGCCGCTCTCTCTCTCTATCAGATTTTCTGTGTCTTACAACATGGATACGGGTGTCGGGTTCACACATACATAACTTGGCCTTGTTATAAACCCTGTTCACAGATGTGTCTGTGGCTAGCGTGCATTGAATTAGCTTTGCGTTGTTCATTAGCATATTGGCTACTTAAGGTATCATATGGCTGTTTGTTGTTGTCGTATGCAAGGGTTGGGCTTGCGAGGGGGTACCGGATAAACCCCTCCTTCCCTCTTCTGATTGGTCAGGGGGTTTATTGGACTCTCTTTTCATTCGGTCAGGGCCAAGCTGTTAGGCAGCTTGGCACGGGGGGGGGGGGGGGGGTTCCCTGACTCCGCACCTATCACAGGCGGTTGAGTCCTGGGTTTCCCCCCGTCATAGCAAACGTCACTAGGCACGTTTCTATTGGACGACGGCTTCCGTGAGTTTTTCAGACCCGTATTGTAGGGTCTGTTGTTGTCAAGTTGTCAGGGCAGAGCGTAGGAACTTACTGTTCTACTACGCTCGATATACGTGTAAACTTGAGTCTGTTGGTCACATGACTCAATGTTACCGTGACTTTTCAATCTATGGCTCACGTGGGAAGTCTCTCTGAGGATTCCCGTCTCTCCTCTGTGGTGAGGGTGGCGGGATGTAAGAATGTAAAAATAATTTACCCTCGGCCGCGTCACATGGGATTCATGTCAGTCGGTGTTTCTTTCTTTTTTAATAATAAAAAAGAGTGAATAATATGAAGCACGACAAACTTCTTGACGTTCTCCCAGGCGACTTGAGGGACCAATGTCTGGTGTCTTGTTAGACTATCCATTGATGTGTTTGGGTCTCGACGCATACATAGTGCTGGCTCGGGGTGTTTCTGATAAGAATCATGCAGGAGGCTAGTACGCCTTGGTTGCTCGTTATTAAAACAGCGTTTTTATAGGGCAACTGAGATGGGGGATTTTTTCCTCTTCCGAGCGCCTGTTACTGGGTCTCGACGGATTCTCGTTCATATCTGGGGGATGTTAACGGAATAGATCAGGACATAGGTAGAGGGGTCTCACGCCCTTGTGGTGGGCCACTGAGCGCGGTACAAATGGGACCGTCTGGGTGGCGCCCTCTTTTCATGTTTTAGATCGACACGCATACCTACCCCCTCTCCTGGAGTGGGCATGTCGGCGTGGTTAGGGCATGGGACTGGTTCTGGTCGCGCTGGTCCAGGTCAGTTAACCCATTGTCCGCCGGGGGGACGCAGATCTGCTGTTCTGGTACCCTGACGGACTTGTGCTTTTTTCGGGGGGAAAAATGCCGGGTCGGCCCGGGTGTCACGGGGTTAGGCGTTATGGAGACCCTTTGTTGGGTACACGTTGTACCTGGCACTATCATAAAGGGGCTGGTTCTCCTTTCTTTCGCTCCTCTCTCACGCATGGCGAAGAGGGGGCTGTTGGGGTGGTCTTCTGGACCTCCTCTGGTAACCCTGTGTGCTTCCCGAGCCGCCGGGCCCGGTCCGAAGTAAGGTTTCGTTGACCCGTAGGCCTGGAATAACCCTTTTTTGGAAACTGAAACACTTGTACTGCGGTATAGCTGGTGTATACCCGCAGGTGTGTTTGAGTTTTTTTCTTGAGGGGTTATAGGAACAACCACCGTATGTGGTACCAAGAGGGTGGTTGATTCCCTGGTGTGTTGGAGCAGAGTCAACTCCCGGGTTACCCAGTTGAGTGTGCCCCTGCACGTTCATGAAGTCTGCCAATCGTGTCAGCCTTCTCTGCCTCGACCCCTCTGGGTGGGTTTTTTTTTGATGGAGGCTTTGTCATGGTGCGCAACAATGCCAGCATACGCACCTTCCGCCGGGGTGCTGTTTTCAGTTGACCCCTTTGGCGCCTGTCTCAACCGCAGTGCTTCAGGCTCGGGTCTAAAGCCTTCTGCCTGGTTTCCCCGGTGCGCTGCCTGCTTCCGTTATGGTTAACCTTTTGAGTGCTTCAAAGTTATGGCCATGCTGACTGCCTGTGTTGCAGGGTCAGTGTGCCAGGCGGCGTACTAGTGGGGGGAAGGGCCCGCTCTTGGAGGGGCCCTGTCCGAATACGCTGGCGATGTGGGGGGCGGTGTCACTAAGTGACCGCCTGGTGAGGTCTTGATGCTTGGCGTCATTGACCTCTCCGGGCCCCCTTTTTCCAGGGGATCCAGTCCCTTCAGGGGGTCTGGGTCTTCCTTCGCGCTCCGCTGCTACGGCCTTGCCACGGGGTTGAGTTTGCTCTTGACTCCGTGTTTTTGGGGGCAGTAACGAGGTTTGTTCCTTCCGTTCGTTCCCTGGTGGCATGCGGGTTGTGCGTGTGCGTAGTCGTGGGGTCAAGCCACGGTCTGCTCACCCTGTGCGTTGAGTTGCTTGAGTTCCTCTTCGCACGGTCGGATCCGTCTCCCTCCCGTCCTCCAATAGGGAGGGTATCCCTCCATTAGGGAGGGTCGGGGGGCTCGGTCCTCTCTGGTCTGATGGTTGTGGGGGGCCTCAGCGGGGTACATTTGTCGAGCTTCTGGCTTCCGCTCAGCATACCAGACGGATGTTGGTATGTAAAGGTACATTGTGGAGTTTTTTATTCAGTGCTAGGCACGAAGTGAGGTTAGTGCAGAATGACGCTGAGCGTCACCAGTATTCATAGAACTTGGTTATATACATAACCTTACGTTGTGAACCTTCTGACAAAGGTAACGTCTATTTTACGTATATTTTACCGAACCCCATCATAAAACATGCTTTTGTAATGATCGCAGCGTCAGAAAACATGGCTTTGTGAAGAAACATGGTCATGTTTACCTTTGACCTGGCAATAATATAGGTTTCAGGCGAGCAGCCGCGAGATTTGCGCATACGCCTCACAAAACACTATATCTCACGATCTAGAAAACCAGCCTTTTGCTGGGTATAGCGCACAAACGAAGGTATGTAGAAATAAACAGTTTCGTCCCTGTTGGAGTATAAATAGTGCCTGTCAAATGAGCCATACTATTGTCTCTATAGCTATAATATAGAATATATGATGAGTCCGCAAACATCGTGAAAATGGTCAATAACGCTAGCACCAGGGAGTAAAGATGGAAAAACAGTGTGGCAGTCAATGAGTTAAAACCATGAAGACTTAAGCAATGGCACAGGCATCAAGTTGTAAATCATGTGACAAACACACACACGTATACGCACAAACACACACAGTAATAGCACATGCTGGTTAGGGGGGCCACAAACTTCAGGATTTCTCATCCTTATTTAATGGGGTCGTTAGGCATGCCCTTGGAGACAAGGTGGACTGTGATGTAATAAACGATCTGGACGGCCAAGACAGTGAATTAAATAATCCCCAGGATGAATGACACTGTGAACCCCGCAACACAGTACCACAGGACAGATTACTTTGGACTCCGAGAGTATACTCCCTCCTGGGACGCCATGGGATGGGTATTAAGCACCATCAAATGGTCCTTTCATCAGCTCGCTATTCTATCATCTGGCTTGTGGTGCTCACCCTACGCATCCATGTGGGTGCGTGACCATGCATACAGAGAGGGGTTTAGATTCAGAAAGGGCCTTGGATGGATGTGTGCAGATTGGTATTTCATGGTTTAGTCACACCCACAAAAGAGAAGCATAAAATTGGTGTCCTTCAGGGGTACATATAATCTAACAGACAGGACTGAGAAGGTAATGTATTCAGCGTACCACATTAGCTTGTATATGATGGATATTATTCCTCTTTCGTGTGAATGACACTTCACATGGACCGGAGCGGATCTGTCTCCATACGTAGCGTACATCTCACTCCCCGTTGAGAAATGTGAACACGCGTCCCCCACGCGCCAAGAACAACGAGCTGAGCTCTCCAGGATGAGACGCGTGGTGTTATTCTTCAGCTGCGTTGCTCATAGAGCAAAATGGGCCTTTAATCAAAGCCCTGGTCCAAAGATTGTCTTACAACTGTGACGTACGAGGAGCCCAACCTTTCAGTGGCAAACCAGCCCTGTGAAAAATATCAAATGGGTGTGACCCGCCACACTGCAACTCGAGACCTCTCCCTGGTACTGCGGTTGCCCTGGCCGACGTGTTATTGACAGGGACTCAACCTTTTGCCGGTAGAAAGAATAAACATTCCCTTTCTTTAGCTGTCTTCGGTCACACTGTGCTGTCTTTGGAACTCGAGAACTAATAGGAATGTCTGATCGCTATATGTGTCTGACTCTTGCCTGCATGGACTACAATCTATAACGTATGATGTATATCATGCCAGCTAGGGTACCTTGTGTATAATGCACCTGTGTATACTGTTTAATATACTTCTTCATAGTATATATTCTTCATAGTATATATTCAGATTCTATGTGTTTTATTGCCCATATTTATTGTAACATATAATATAGGGCATACAGACACTCATCTGCACCTTGATTACACTGTTTACTTTATCATATTCTTATATTCAGAGTTAATTATATTGTTTATTTTTTATCGTTACTATAATTATATTGTCTATATTTATGTCTCTCTACTATTACCATGCCCATACCTGTACCAACCCTCCCCCATGCTGCTATGATGCCAGAAGGTCCCCAAGGGGATCAATAAAGGAATATCATATCTTATCTTATCTTTAACCCTCTCCAATTGTTCTTCCAATGTTATTCTATACAGAAGATTTCTGTAAATGTTCATGCTTCACAGAAAATAAATATGACATCCTGTAAAATGTTCCACGATTACATTATTTTCCTCACACTGGTTGAGCAATGTTTACCAGTGTCAGAATGCCTCAGATAAACAGAAGTATCTAATTTGTACTAATTTACCAATTAAGAGAGAAATAATTTGTCTTGTGCCAATAACAATCTCTTTGAGTTCCGTGAGTCAAGTCAAGAGTCAAGTCAAGAGTTTTAATTGTCACGGCATACAAGTATACAATGAAATGCGGGTGGTCTTGCCCGCAACGATGTGCAATACAGTGGTACAACATATAATAGAATCCAATAAAAAAACAACATTGTGCAATAAACAGGTAACAGGTAACATGGTGTGACATCTCGGTATCTGTACATAGTTATTTACAGAGCATATAGGACATGCTAGGTAGCTTTGGTAGTGCAATACACTGTTCCTGTTGTTATACTAATTTAAAGTGGCCTTTCCTTTTGGCCATAAGTGTGCGTGTGTGCAGCATGAGTGTGTGCCCGCTCATGTTAAAGTGTTAAAGTGGCTGCTAGTGTGTGAGCGTGCACAGCGTGCGTGTCGTGTGTGTGTTCATGTGTGCTTGTGTGTGGATAGTTCAGTGTTCTGTGGCACTCAATGTTCATTGTTCAAGGCTCTGATGGCCTGGGGGAAGAAGCTGAGCCTAAGCCTCTCTGTCCTAGTAGCTGGGGTTCGCAGGCGTCTGCCTGACCTCAGAAGCTGGAACAGGCTGTCATTGGGGTGGTGGGGGTCTGTCATTATTCTGCAGGCTCTGGATTTGTACCTCTTGTTGTATAGAACCTGCAGGGGAGGTAGTGCAATACCCGTGGTACGCTCGGCTGAGCGCACCACTCTCTGTAGGGCCTTCTTGTCCTGTGCCGTGCTGTTTCCATACCAGGCAGTGATGTTTCCGGTCAAGATGCTCTCTACAGCTCCTGAGTAGAAGGACTGGAGTATCTTCCCCGATATTCTGAACTTCCTTAACTGTCTCAGGTGGTAGAGGCGCTGCTTCGCCTTCTTTACTACTGTGTCTATGTGTGTTGACCATGTCAGATCCTCTGAGATGTGGACCCCCAGGTACTTAAAGCTGCTCACCCTGTCCACGGTAGCCCTGTTAATCATCAGTGGTGTGTCTCCTGCTGTCCTCTCCTATAATCCACGATCAGCTCCCTGGTTTTACCAATGTTCAGGAGCAGGCTGTTGTCCTGGCACCAGCGTTCCAGTACCTCAACCTCCTCCCGGTAGGCCTTCTCGTCGTTGTCCGAGATCAGCCCCACCACCACTGTGTCGTCTGCGAACTTCACTATGGAGTTGGAGCTGAACTTGGCCACACAATCGTGTGTGTAGAGTGAGTACAGCAGGGGGCTCAGAACACAGCCCTGGGGGGACCCGATGCTCAGGGTGATGGTGTTGGAGGTCTGACCCCCCACCCTGACCGCCTGGGGTCTCTCACTCAGAAAGTCCAGTACCCAGGCGCTCAGGGCGGAGCTCAGACCCAGCTCGATCAGCTTGTCCACCAGTCTGGTGGGGACTATGGTGTTGAACGCTGAGCTGTAGTCAATGACCAACAGTCTCACATAGCCCCCCTTCTGACGGTCAAGGTGAGAGAGGGTGCTGTGCAGTACCTGGGAGACCGCGTCGTCAGTGGACCTGTTTGTCCTGTATGCAAATTGCATAGGGTCCATATCACTGGGGAGGGAGGCACAAATGTGGTCCTTGACCAGCCTCTCGAAACATTTCATGACCACAGAGGTGAGTGCCACCGGTCTGTAGTCATTTGGACATGTTGGGGAGGGTTTCTTCGGTACAGGGATGATGGTAGACATCTTGAAGCAGGCAGGGACCACTGACTCCGCCAGGGATTGATTAAATATGGCAGTGAACACCGGGGCAAGCTGGTTGGCACAGGACTTAAGTATGCGTCCTGTTATACCATCTGGGCCAGCAGCCTTCCTGGTGTTCACCTGCATAAATTCTCTTCTCACACTGTGTTCCGACCAGGCATGCGTTCTTCATGGGACGGGGTTGCACTCCGAGCAACCCCAGATAAGTACTCGCTATTTGCATATCAATAGCGCCGGTCGTCAGGTGTGTTAAATACGTTCTCAGATACATTCACACCTAACTTGTTGTGAATGACATGTGTTACATTCCATTCGTAGAGGCAATTAGGCACTGTCTTTAGTCTGTGCTCAAGCGAGGGGACATTAAATGTGCATTCGCGGGAGTGCGCGCATGCGGCGTGCATTAGGTGCGTGCAACCCCAGATGATTTCAATAACGCACCACTGGTTCCGACAACGAGAGAGCGTCCCCGCCCCCCCGCGGTTGCCCCCCCCCCCCCCTCCACAACAGCCGGCGCGCCAGTGACGTCACTAGCCAGAGAGCTAGCGGCGACACTGTCTACACCAAACCGAGCGTAGAAGGAGTTGAGTTTGTCCGCGAGAGAGGCGTCGTCGCTCCCCAGTGAGAGATATGCATGTGGAATGCAAAGGATTGCGATTGCAAAAATCGTATCAAACAATTACATAAAATGTGCATGATAGAGTCCTGATTAAGAATAGGCAGCAGGGACTGGGGACTAAACATTTAATGTTTGTTAATGCAGGGATTAACCAATTCATATCCAATTCGTGTTTTTTTCCGCATAGAACAACTATTTTTTTTTATTATCTTTTTCCCCCTCCTTTTTCCGTTTTTCTCCCATCTCAATGTTAGTCGTTATGCAAATTCCCAATCCCCTTCCTGGTCATTGCGCACTCTACGCCCTACCGTTGGTCTGGGAGGGCGGAGACTATCACATGCTTCCTCCGACGTGGCCATCTTTCTTTCACCAAAATATAAACAAAGAATCAAGAGCACTCCGGTAGTCTCGCGAGAGGTGCAGAAATGGGATGTGGAGTCAGAGGAGACGCTACAGGCTGCGCTTGAGTGCACAGACTGGAGCGTGTTCCGTGACAACACAGATAACATTAATGACTACACAGAGACAGTGTTGGACTTTGTTCGTACTTTGGTGGAAGAAACAATCCCCACTACCATAATTAAAGTGTACCCAAATCAAAAGCCCTGGGTAGACAAATCCGTCCGTGAAGCTCTGAAAGCGCGCACCACAGCATACAACGCCAGCCTGGTGGCAGGCAACATGAATGACCACAAGGTGGCACGATACAACGTAAGGAGGACAGTAATAGAGGCAAAACGGCGCTACAGGGATAAAATTGAACTTCAGTTTGAACATGCTGACTCCAGAGCTATGTGGCAGGGCCTCAAAAATGATGACAGACTACAAAGGCACCTCCCTCAAACTGAACAGTGACATCTCCTTAGCAAATGATCTCAATACCTTCTATACGAGGTTTGAGGCTGGTAATAACAACACCAGCCTACAAGCCACGGCAATGGGGGGGGGGGGGGGGGTCTGCTGATGGAGTCAAGTCAAGTCAAGTCAAGAGTTTTAATTGTCACGGCATACAGGTATACAATGAAATGCGGCTGGTCTTGCCCGCGACGATGTGCAATACAGTGGTACAACATATAATAGAATCCAATAAAAAATACAGTGGTACAACATATTAATAGAATCCAGTAAAAACAACAGTGCAATAAACAGGTACATGGTGTGCCATCTCGGTATCTGTACATAGTATTTACAGAGCATATAGGACGTGCTAGGTAGCTTTAGTAGTGCAATACACTGTTCCTGATGTTATACTAATTTAAAGTGGCCTTTCCTCTGGCCATAAGTGTGCGTATGTGCGGCATGAGTGTTAAAGTGGCTGCTAGTGTGTGAGCGTGCTCAGCGTGCGTGTCGTGTATGTGCTTGTGTGTGCTTGTGTGTGGATAGTTCAGTTTCTGTGTCTCTCAATGTTCATTGTTCAAGGCTCTGATGGCCTGGGGGAAGAAGCTTAGCCTAAGCCTCTCCGTCCTAGTAGCTGGGGTTCGCAGGCGTCTGCCTGACCTCAGCAGCTGGAACAGGCTGTTATTGGGGTGGTGGGGGTCTTTCATTATCCTGCAGGCTCTGGATTTGCACCTCTTGTTGTATAGAGCCTGCAGGGGAGGTAGCGCAATACCCGTGGTACGCTCGGCTGAGCGCACCACTCTCTGTAGGGCCTTCTTGTCCTGTGCCGTGCTGTTCCCATACCAGGCAGTGATGTTTCCGGTCAAGATGCTCTCTACAGCTCCTGAGTAGAAGGACTGGAGTATCTTCCCCGATACTCTGAACTTCCTTAACTGTCTCAGGTGGTAGAGGCGCTGCTTCGCTTTCTTTACTACTGTGTCTATGTGTGTTGACCATGTCAGATCCTCTGAGATGTGGACCCCCAGTGTTCAGGGTAACAGAGCATGAGGTGAGGTGGACCTTTAAAAAAGTGAATATTAGGAAGGCAGCAGGACCGGACGGCATCCCTGGCCGCGTCCTAAAAGTCTGTGCCGACCAACTGGCCCCGGTATTCACTGACATATTTAACCTGTCCTTAGAACAGGCTGTCATCCCCACCTGCCTGAAGAAGTCCACTATCATCCCTGTACCTAAAAAATCCAAGCCTGCTTGCCTCAACGACTACCGCCCTGTAGCTCTCACCTCCATAGCCATGAAGTGCTTTGAGAAGCTAGTAAAGGGCTACATCTGCTCCTCCCTCCCCATCAACCTGGACCCCCTGCAATTTGCATACCGCCCCAACAGGTCCACGGAGGACGCCATAGCCCATGTGCTGCACACAGCAGCATCACACCTGGACAAGAGGAAGGGGAACTATGAACTGTACGTCAATAACTGTGAACCGGACTTGCATTGCTGCACTATACAATATTTCATCCTTTGCTAGTCAACGCCCCCCCCCTCCTTCCATTAACTCACTGGACTGAAATATTTATATTTATTAATTTATTTGCACTAGCACTAAATGCACTTGGGACAATGATGGTATGTTATATATTGAGGACATTGGGACATTGATAATTTATTACTATTATTATTGACATTATTATTTTGCACATGCTATATCTTATGTTTGTATGCCAGTGGTGATGTTCCTAACAAATTTTTGTTGTACCAACAATGACAAATAAAGATCTATCTATTCTATCTATCTATGTGAGAATGCTATTCATCGACTACAGCTCGGCATTCAATACCATAGTCCCCTCCAAACTCATAGCCAATCGACGGGGCACCGGTTGAGAGAGTGAACAGTTTTAAGTACCTCGGAGCCCACATATCCGAGGACTTGACATGGACCACACACATTGATAGTGTTGTGAAGAAGGCATGACAACGCCTCTACTTCCTCAGGCGCCTAAGGAAGTTCCAAGTCAGTCAGAAGATCCTTAAGAACTTCTACTCATGTACAATAGAGAGCATCCTGACTGGCAACATCACCTCCTGGTTTGGGAATAGCACTGCACAAGACCGAAGCAGACTACAGAGAGTGACACGTTCAGCCAAACGCACAATTGGAGGGGGGCTTCCCACCCTCCAGAACATTTACAACAAGCGGTGCAGGGGTAAGGCTAAGAGAATCATCAAGGACTCCAGCCACCCAAACAACTGCCTCTTTGAACTGCTGCGGTCAGGCAAGCGATACCGGAGTCTCAAGGCGAGCACAGAAAGACTCAGAAGAAGCTTCTATCCCCAGGCCATCAGGCTGCTCAACGAACAATAAACACTATGCAACAACCATCAAATGCACACAGCACACACATCCACACGCACACACTCACTTTAAACAAACAACACACTGCAGCACCCACTCTCCACACTTTAGAAAGTTTAGATCACCTAAACACACTTTATATTTATTGGTAAAGGATTTGCACTACAACTCGTACACCTTACTGTAAATTTTACCTAAATTGTAGCTCATCCCATTTCTGCTTTGCACTATATAGTATTGTATATTAGTACATTGCATAGTATATTGTATGGTAACTCAGTTACTTCTATTCTGCATCGAACATTGTACATATGTCTATACTGAACACTGTGACCTCTATTTTTACTTCTATTTTACATGCTATACTATTTTATTTCATACTTATCTTGTCTAGCACAGTCTCTGGAGCACAACAGTAAGAAGCATTTTGTATAAAAGTATTCTGTACTTCTGTATGACAACTATTAAAGAAACTTGAAACATGTGTAGCCAGCCCACCGCTTCTTTTCACCTGGCAGTGCGGACTCTCACTGGGGGAGTGTAACGTGTGGAAGGGTCACACTACCTCCCCCAGATCCTTCCCTCGCTGTGCAGGCGCCCCGACCGACTGTAGGAGTCGCTGTTTACAACGACCAGGACCCACCCCACCGGCTTTTCCCACCCGCTGACACTGCCAATTGTGTCAGTATGGACGGCCGACCAAGCGGAAGGTACCGCAGCTGGATTTGATCCCACTGTCTCTGCGGTGGTAGACAGACGCTTAGTCTGCTGTGCTACCCAGCCGCACCACATAGAACAACTCTTATCTGGTCTGTGGTTTGAGTTTACTTTTAGACTAAGAGAATGTGAACTGACCCAACACCTGAACCACTTTACCAACAGTGCCATAAAAGACAGAAATGGAGTGTTACGGTTTCACCTCCACAACCCTCTCTGCCTCCGTCACCTCTGTCACACACCTCCGTGTCTGTCTCCACCCCCATGTCTGTCCCATACACTCCCTGCACTCTACGAGCGTGCAAACGGCACAGGTGATTGTCGTCACGCTGATGAATGGAGACTCCACACCTGACGTCTAATCACCACACCACCCTACAAGAAGACCAGGATCTCCATGCATCAGCATCAGATCTTCGTTTACTGTTGGCCTGGCAAGTATCTTGATATTCCTTCCCGTTTGTGTTGCTGTGTATCCATCCTTCCCGTGATTTTTGACATCTCATGTTTTTCGTGTTTTTCCCATGTGCTTCCCCTAGTTTTTTTTTCTGTGAAGAATTACCCCGTCTCTCTCTCCGTTGTCTTCACCGTTTCACCCCCCTGCGGCTGCTTCCCACGGGTCACTTATACTCTACAAAGACACAATGGAGAGAAAAATCTGAGGGGGGAAAAATCAACAGCTTCGTAGACCAGTCATTGACCATATTCACACGGTGGCCATTTTGCTCATGCTCAGGTTGGGATTCCTTTCCCCCTGAGGTGTCATCCCTGATGGTGGAAAGGAAACCAACCTGAGCATGATCAAAATGGCCAACGTGTGAATATGGTGAATTGAGACATTATAACACTAAAGCAAATAAAACGTTATTTTTTATGCTATGTCCATTAGTACCACAAAAAGAATCAAACACAAAACACACAGAGGGCTACTTATACAAAAGCATTGACGTTGGATGGCAGCAAGAATTTACATTACTTTTCCCTAATCAAATTTCACACACCTTGCTAACTTCATCAAAATCAATAAAATGACTGTGGATTTAGTTTGGAAAGTTGTGTGGGAAAACCTAAGAGAACATGTCTATAGTAGGGCTTGGTATTGGAACCCGTGTAATGAGGAATAGGTTGCAGCCATTTCAAAGCTGCGCAGCTCCACAGATCAAGTGCTGAATTAACCTGGTCTCTTAACCCTTTCACTACCACACTACCAAAGGTTAACCCTTTCACTGCCACACGACAAAGGGTTAACCCTTTCACAACCACACTACAGAAGGTTAACCCTTTCACTACCACACTACAGACGGTTACATTCACTACAACCGTCTGTAGTGTGGTAGTGAAATGGTTAACGTTCTGTAGTGTGGTAGTGAAAGGGTTAAGAAATGAACGTCTAAATAAATAGACATATATACATTATTAATCATGGTCAGTTTGAAAAAGGTGAATGGACACATTTTCCTGGAAGTGAATACAATCAACAACTCCACTGTGAATGACGCACATACATACCAGGATGTTCACCGTGGTGAAGCAACGAGATGATTGGCCTTGCGGCATTACGTTACGGTACGTTCTTTAAAATCACAGGCTTATGAGAGACGAGCAGGCTTTCTATATCCATACCTTCATACAGAATGACAATGAGTTGCGCCACCCACTGTAGGATTATCCTATACAGTCAACCTGGCATCATTTCCCCTCACCAAATTAGAACAGGCGTTGAACAGGCTATCAAGGCACGGCCACAGCATACAGCGGTGGTCACCAACCCGTCGATGGCGATCGACTGGTCGATCTTTGAGAACTTCCCTGTAGATCTTTCCCTTACATTTTTTTTTATTATTTTTTATTTTTTTCTCTTTCCCTGAAGTCCACATTACAGTTCTACTTTTGTTTTGATGTGAAAAAGTGATGCTGCATAAGATTACTGCACTTAGCACTGACTGAGAAAGTACATATTACAGTTCTACTTTGACAAACTGTCATGTACAAAGGTCTGATGACCACATAGAATAGAAACTGGAGCAGGCTGCACATGAACAAAAAACAGCCCCTCTCAGTAGATGCTTTTAAAGCACAGTCCCGGGCAGGTAGGAAACAACACAAATGCGCTTTCAAAAGGTAAATGATATTTATTATCTGTGGCAGGAATTCAAACCTCCACATGCAATATGTATATATAAAGTAGGGAAAAAACAACCCACAAACAATTAACAAGCAGGGAGAAGGGTAAGGGGAGAACAAACAAGTAATATAGGTAAAACACAAGTGTTGGCAAGGTCCAACACAGTATAAAGTTCCCTTGGGGAAACAGTGGCAAAAATGGCCTAAAAGCCAACAATATGTAAATAGATAGCAATCCCTTAACAGGGAAGAAAATAGGCACAAAGGCCAACTACATATACAAACCCACACAAAGTGGAAACAAAGGGCAGTATAAATATATACGTGAAGATCCACTTAAAAGTGGTAAACGGCACAGAGGCCAACAATATATATAAAGCCACACACAGTGGAAAACAAGGGCAACCTCCAAACGCTCTGGTCACTGGCAACTGACACAGCATGAGGCGCCAGGATGTGTGTGTGCTGTCAGGTATTTGTCCACCCATCCCTCTCGAGGTGATTGCCATCAGCTGTCATTCATTAGGCAATCAGCACTCTTCAGTGTAGGGACGGGCGGCACCTGACAGAGAAAGAGAAAGGGACAGCATTAGCTATCATAGCACACACACACACATCACATACAAAACATAACACATTTAACCTGATGTTCAGATGGTGTCATAAATACAGTAATAATGGTAATGACCAACCCACGTACCCATGTACGTCACACAAACATATTTACAATTAGCATTTTCTAATGTTAATAATATGAGAGTCCACATTACAGTTCTACTTTTGTTTTGATGTGAAAAGTGATGCTGCATAAGAGGACTGCACTTAGCACTGACTGAGAAAGTACATATTACAGTTCTACTTTATAAAATGCTAATTGTAAATATGTTTGGCAATGTTCATTAATAGGAGAAGGTCCACATTACAGTTCTACTTTTGTTTTGATGTGAAAAGTGATGCTGCATAAGATGACTGCACTTAGCACTGACTGAGAAAGTACACATTACAGTTCTACTTTATAAAATGCTAATTGTAAATATGTTTGTCAATGTTAATAATATGAGAAAGTCCACATTACAGTTCTACTTTTGTTTTGATGTGAAAAGTGATGGTGCATAAGATGACTGCACTTAGCACTGACTGAGAAAGTACATATTACAGTTCTAATTTGACGTTTTAATGTTGGACCAAAGCATTGCATGTAATTAGAATACAGGCAAATAAAAGGCATTTAGTTTAAAGTACAATCTTGGCTGTCTTTTTCTCTCAACGCTTTAATAGGTAGATCTTGCCTTCACCAAAAGAAAAACGTGATCTTGGGCTTAAAAAGGTTGGTGACCACTATGGCATACAGTGTCTATCCATAGCTGAGATGTATCCATGCTGTAAGGTTGAAATATCCCTTTTTTCCCCTTGTATTATTTGTATTGTTTGCGTTGTCATTGTACTTTTTCTCTCTCTCTCTCTCTCTCTCTCTCTCTCTCTCTCTCTCTCTCTCTCTCTCTCTTCTCTCTCTCTCTCTCTCTCTCTCCTCTCTCTCTCTCTCTCTCTCTCTCTCTCTCTCTCTCTCTCTCTCTCTATCACTGTAAATGGGGACTAATTTTTTATATTATTTTATTGAAATCCCCGTTACCTCTCTGCAAGCTCATTATTTACCGTAGAACAACACTCAATGGCGGCTCTGCCCCTCTTGGTTTTAATAATAACATGATACATGTGCTAGCTCATCTGCGGAAATTCCAGTTTCTTATTTCAGTGCTACATCAAGCGCCTACATGTATGTGGATCTCAGCCGGTAAGATGAGCCCCAGACCCCATCAGTAACAGGAGACAGTGCTGTCAGATGACTAACCGCTACCTTTACTGTCGTTCCTTTTCTCTCATTTCCAGCACTCATATTTCACCTTGCAGGGTGTATGTATTGTGTATTTTTAGCCCCCGAAGACCATTTGTATTGACTGTATCTGCTCTCGTTTATCGGGCTGCGTGGCTAGAAGGAAAGCCACGTTCCTCTGGGTCTCTCTCCGTTGCCCTTGAGGGGGGGGGGGGGGGGGTCTCGTGTCATTATCACGATCCGCTTCTGTCCTTAACCCGTCAAAGGCTGAAGCCTTCCGTAGCCTTTCCGTCCCCTCGTCGAGAGCTGAGGTGATGTGCTAAGCGAAGGGATTGGGCGGCGTCACGCGCGTCATATGAAGAGTTACCCCACGACAGCTTGGTGTTTTGCAATTCAGTTGGTGCGTAGTGGTGGTGGTGAATATAAATAAAGGGTTCCAAATTACACACACACTCACACACACACACACACACACACACACACACACACACACACACACACACACACACAGGGCTCTTGTGTAATTGCATACCATTTAAGGTGCACTTAACTATTAAAGACTCCGGAACAGCATGAATCATGGTGTCTATGTTTGTGTGCACACATGCCCTCGTTTCTCTGTGTGTGTGTGTGCGCGCATGTACACGACACACATGTACTGGTACGTGCATGCACGTGTGTTAAGCGTCTAATGTCAATTCCTCAGGATCCTCTCTGCTCTCTGATAAGAGGGAAGAATATTGAACAGAGCACACGCATGCACAAAGCGGTAGACGGAAACACACACACACAAACATGTACGGGCACGTCACGTCAAACTTAATGATAGGATCCAGAGCCCACTGCGGCTGCGCACAGATAACGCTGCGAGAATAGAACCAGCATAATGTCCCCTGCTGCTTCCCAGAGGCACAAGGAGATCTGGCATCATCACCATCGTAGGGTACTGAGGTAATTTTACCCTCTCCTCAGTCTCCTGTGTCTGTCTCCCTGCTCTCCCTGCTCGCCTCTCTCTCTCTCTCTCTCTCTCTCTCTCTCTCTCTCTCTCTCTCTCTCTCTCTCTCTCTCTCTCTCTCTCTCTCTCTCTCTCTCTCTGTCTCTGTCTCTCTCTGTCTCTCTCTCTGTCTCTCTCTCTCCTTTTTCTCTCCCCTCTCTCTCTCTCTCTTTCTCTCTTTCTCTCTCTCTCTCTCGCTCTATCTCTCTCACCTCTCTCCCCTCTCTCTCGCTCTCTCTCCCTCTCTCTCCCCTCCCCAGTCTTCATCCATGAGTCTATAGAGTGTTAAAGATAGCAGAAGGCGCACACTTTCTCCTGTGTGATGCTCACCCCCCCGGGCCCCCCCCCTGCTTTCTCTCCTTCCCTATACCCCATCCCCTTTCTCTCCCCCCCCCCCCCCCCCCACCCCCACCTCCTCGCTGTCACGCCGGAGATAAGAGCGGCTCACGGACGCGCCGCACTGTGATTGGAGGAGAGGGGGAGCTGTCATCCCTGCACCTGCGTTCCGCGGAAGCGCTGCTGAGGAAGGAGCCGGAAACACTGGGGCTGACCCCAAAACAAGCCCTGCTAAAAAAAGACTTCGCAAACCCCCTCACTCTGTATGTCCCTCTCCTTTCACTGTCCCTCCTATTCCAACCCCAGCTTTGTCTCTCGTCACCGTTTATACTTTGACCTAAAACAACCCTTGGGGAGCGACTAATGATTTTTCCACTTGCCCCCTCCCCCCCCCCCCCTCACCCCATCCCACCCCATGCCCCACTGCCCCTGTCCTCCTACTGTTCTGCTCCACACTGTTGCCGTTGTTTGTACATTATGTGTTGTTGTATGTTCACATTGTTCCCTGTCACTCTTCTCCTGACATACACAACCCCTCCCCATTTTCTGTTTCATCTCCTCCTCTCATCACTCCATCTCGCCCTCTTCACCGGTATGCACCAGGAGGCGTGAGTGTAAACGCTCCTTCCACAAAGCATCACTTCCGGGGCACTGGCTCCGAACAAGAGGACCATTCAGCGGTGTAGGGTGGGGGGGGGGGGGGGGGGGGGGGGGGTAGTGGTGGTGGTGGGGGGGGACGGTGGAAGGGGGTAGCGGGAGGAGGGTCGATCGGGCAACGCTGGCATTCAGGCTAGATATAAAAAAACAGATCAAGGACTGCCGGTCCCTGCTTTTGGGCTGGGCTTGTCGGCTGCAGAACGGGGGCTAATGGGGGCTCTGTGTGGTGCCGCTGCTATGGGCATGTGTGTGTGTGTTCCAGGACGGTGTCATAGTCAGTGGCGTTCTTTCACTAAAAGGCAAAACCCCCCCTTGATGGATTTTTTTTGTCAAATCAGTTGTGCATTGCAATAGTCACTTTTGGTGAGTTGTTTCTATACAATTCAGTATATGACATTTAGGTATGACACAGGACTACACAAGCATTTTTAGTATAGAAATGTGTCAACAGACTAAAGCAGGGAACCACAATATTTTGCATACGAATTATGCAGAATGTAATATCATAACTGTCTATTACTTTTCTTGCAATTGAGCTAATTTTCCTTAGGTACGGTTTTGAGGTGTGTGTTCAACAGAATGTAGTATCAAAAACACATTCACAAAAAGTATGGGTTACTGAATGCTGAACTGCACTATTATAATCACTAAGCCAGACCTTACTTGTGTCCCTGTATCACTTGTCTCTGCTGCCCTTGATAAAAAAACTTCCCTATGTCCATTTTCCTTTTTTTGGGGCATATTTCAGTTAGTCACAGCAAAAGTCACCTAGTAAAAGTGAGATAATTGACAATATCAAAACATGCTAGGGCTGTACCGAATAGTTCGAAGCTTCGTTCATAATGTTGACATTCGAATTCTAAATCAACATAAAAAATTGTAAAGAAAAAAAAAATTACATTTTTATTTGCCAAGGTATGGCGAGTGCCATACCTTGCCATACCAAATGGACGCCCCTGGTCAGAGTCACGACTCTTCTGGGTCGTAACCACGTTCGTGTTGCCGTTTTGCCGTCGTTCCGGATAGGTTGTTCGGACAGGTCGTTAACGACGCTGTTGTGTTCTACAGGGGGTGTGTTTAAGCTGAGGGGACCGTTGCATTGGTTCTCTGTATTTAGCCAAAGCATTCACTTATGTTACATGTTCTGTTGCCCAGCTAGGTTTCATATCATTATCACGTGTTGAGTTATAACACATTACGGCCAAATTGGTGGAACATTCTTGAAAAGGAATGAGGAATAGACATGATCTCTTTTCTTTTTTTTCCCTGTGCAACAGCTGCTTCAGAGAGAGGAGGAGGAGGGGGAAGAAATATAACTTAGTCTTTGATGAGTCGCTTCTGAATTCTTCTCCTATGAACCTTGGCTGACTCCTTCAGTTTC
>NW_028171997.1:224174-349174 GCF_963971535.1 Notolepis coatsorum
CACACACTCACACACACACACACACACACACACACACACACACACACACACACACACACACACACACACACAGGGCTCTTGTGTAATTGCATACCATTTAAGGTGCACTTAACTATTAAAGACTCCGGAACAGCATGAATCATGGTGTCTATGTTTGTGTGCACACATGCCCTCGTTTCTCTGTGTGTGTGTGTGCGCGGCATGTACACGACACACATGTACTGGTACGTGCACGTGTGTTAAGCGTCTAATGTCAATTCCTCAGGATCCTCTCTGCTCTCTGATAAGAGGGAAGAATATTGAACAGAGCACACGCATGCACAAAGCGGTAGACGGAAACACACACACACAAACATGTACGGGCACGTCACGTCAAACTTAATGATAGGATCCAGAGCCCACTGCGGCTGCGCACAAGGATAACGCTGCGAGATAGAACCAGCATAATGTCCCCTGCTGCTTCCCAGAGGCACAAGGAGATCTGGCATCATCACCATCGTAGGGTACTGAGGTAATTTTACCCTCTCCTCAGTCTCCTGTGTCTGTCTCCCTGCTCTCCCTGCTCGCTCTCTCTCTCTCTCTCTCTCTCTCTCTCTCTCTCTCTCTCTCCTCTCTCTCTCTCTCTCTCTGTCTCTGTCTCTCTCTGTCTCTCTCTCTGTCTCTCTCTCTCCTTTTTCATCCCCTCTCTCTCTCTCTCTCTTTCTCTCGCGCTCTCTCTCTCTCTCGCTCTATCTCTCTCCCCTCTCTCCCCTCTCTCTCGCTCTCTCTCCCTCTCTCTCCCCTCCCCAGTCTTCATCCATGAGTCTATAGAGTGTTAAAGATAGCAGAAGGCGCACACTTTCTCCTGTGTGATGCCTCCACCCCCCCGGGCCCCCCCCCTGCTTTCTCTCCTCCCTATACCCCCATCCCCTTTCTCTCTCTCCCCCCCCCCCCCCCCCCCCCCCCCCCCCCCCCCACCCCCACCTCCTCGCTGTCACGCCGGAGATAGAGCGGCTCACGGACGCGCCGCACTGTGATTGGAGGAGAGGGGGAGCTGTCATCCCTGCACTGCGTTCCGCGGCAGCGCTGCTGAGGAAGGAGCCGGAAACACTGGGGGCTGACCCCAAAACAAGCCCTGCTAAAAAAAGACTTCGCAAAACCCCCTCACTCTGTATGTCCCTCTCCTTTCACTGTCCCTCCTATTCCAACCCCAGCTTTGTCTCTCGTCACCGTTTATACTTTGACCTAAAACAACCGACTAATGATTTTTCCACTTGCCCCCCCCCCCCCCCCCCCCCTCACCCCATCCCACCCCATGCCCACTGCCCCTGTCCTCCTACTGTTCTGCTCCACACTGTTGCCGTTGTTTGTACATTATGTGTTGTTGTATGTTCACATTGTTCCCGTCACTCTTCTCCTGACATACACAACCCCCTCCCCATTTCTTCTCTGTTTCATCTCCTCTCTCATCACTCCATCTCGCCCTCTTCACCGGTTATGCACAGGAGGCGTGAGTGTAAACGCTCCTTCCACAAAGCCTCACTTCCGGGGCACTGGCTCCGAACAAGAGGACCATTCAGCGGTGTAGGGGGGGGGGGGGGGGGGGGGGGGGTAGTGGTGGTGGTGGGTGGGGACGGTGGAAGGGGGTAGCGGGAGGAGGGTCGATCGGGGCAACGCTGGCATTCAGGCTAGATATAAAAAACGGGGGGGGGGGGGGGGGGGGGGGGGGCAGATGGCGTTCTTTCACTAAAAGGCAAAACCCCCCCTTGATGGATTTTTTTGTCAAATCAGTTGTGCATTGCAATAGTCACTTTTGGTGAGTTGTTTCTATACAATTCAGTTATATGACATTTAGGTATGACACAGGACTACACAAGCATTTTTAGTATAGAAATGTGTCAACAGACTAAAGCAGGGAACCACAATATTTTGCATACGAATTATGCAGAATGTAATATCATAACTGTCTATTACTTTTCTTGCAATTGAGCTAATTTTCCTTAGGTACGGTTTTGAGGTGTGTGTTCAACAGAATGTAGTATCAAAAACACATTCACAAAAAGTATGGGTTACTGAATGCTGAACTGCACTATTATAATCACTAAGCCAGACCTTACCTGTGTCCCTGTATCACTTGTCTCTGCTGCCCTTTGATAAAAAAACTTCCCTATGTCCATTTTCCTTTTTTTGGGGCATATTTCAGTTAGTCACAGCAAAAGTCACCTAGTAAAAGTGAGATAATTGACAATATCAAAACATGCTAGGGCTGTACCGAATAGTTCGAAGCTTCGTTCATAATGTTGACATTCGAATTCTAAATCAACATAAAAAATTGTAAAAAAAAAAAAAATTACATTTTTATTTGCCAAGGTATGGCGAGTGCCATACCTTGCCATACCAAATGGACGCCCCTGGTCAGAGTCACGACTCTTCTGGGTCGTAACCACGTTCGTGTTGCCGTTTTGCCGTCGTTCCGGATAGGTTGTTCGGACAGGTCGTTAACGACGCTGTTGTGTTCTACAGGGGGTGTGTTTAAGCTGAGGGGACCGTTGCATTGGTTCTCTGTATTTAGCCAAAGCATTCACTTATGTTACATGTTCTGTTGCCCAGCTAGGTTTCATATCATTATCACGTGTTGAGTTATAACACATTACGGCCAAATTGGTGGAACATTCTTGAAAAGGAATGAGGAATAGACATGATCTCTTTTCTTTTTTTTCCCTGTGCAACAGCTGCTTCAGAGAGAGGAGGAGGAGGGGGAAGAAATATAACTTAGTCTTTGATGAGTCGCTTCTGAATTCTTCTCCTATGAACCTTGGCTGACTCCTTCAGTTTCCACGTTGTATGTATCCAGATTCCCTCCCTTTAACTGCTAACCTGCTCTACTTTCCTCCACTACTCTCTCTCTCTCTGCCTTCTCAGTTTGAGTCGGTGCCCAGCCATTCTACTGTCTGTCCAGACTGTAGGTCTCTCTGTCTGTCCAGACTCTAGGGGCGGTATCCACAAAGAATGGATTGCACGGTGCTAATTGCACCCTTACTTACAATTCATTATGAATTGAAAATGGGGGACCCTGATGTAAACAAGACGAAAGTCTTTCTCTGGTCTGCATCCCCTTAACAATTGTGTGTATTGAGCCGTACTATATTGTACCCATTCTGCAATCTGTTAATACAATTTTCAATCAATCAATCAATCACCGCTATATAATCTCTCTCTCTATAATGATAGACATAGGCATAGATGAACCTATAATGATAAATATGTCATTCGGAAGCCATTATGTGACCTTGTACACAGAGACCTGACCAGTGAATGACCAAAAGACCCACAGTTTCCTCCAATAACGGCAATGATGTGTAGGAAAGGTCTAGCTTGTGGCCAAGCTGTCATGGTTGTGTTTGACGCCATAGTGAAATATGGGCCCTGATGAGAGAGGATCTTTCAAGCCACAATGGCGATTACTGTAGTTCTCCCATTCCAGTTATGTAATAACAACAGGTTTTATTTTTTAATTTTGGGACTTTGAAGACGTCTTTATTTGTAGCACATTGCTACATCATCATGCAGCGTACACACACATGCGAGATGGGCGACACATAGGACACACACACATGCATTTTTTGGGTCACCAACTAAGGTGCATGGAAAATAACTCTGCTTATCTGAAAACAATGGGTCTCATTCCCGAAAATTTTCCAAAGAGTTATTTTGGAAGACTTAACTTGGAACGACTGAGACGCAATCAATGACAAGTTCACTCTGAGTCCCGAACGTGCTGGTAATATGTCTTAAGTGGCTGAAACGGTCGCACAACTGATATGATCTGATATCTGCTTGGAGAATGGCATTCTGTCTTAAACTCAAAAGCGCGTTCCCGTTCAGGTCATTTGCATACAAAACAACGCCTCCAGAGCTCCTTGTAAGGCAAAGTAATGACGCAGCTGTGTGGAAATGGATGCGGAAGCGCTTTGCGAGTCTTGCGACCCATCGAAATGAGATTAGATTAATGTATTTTCATCATATACAGCTTGTGGTACACCTGCCGCCCCGCACGCACACACACACACACACACACACACACACGCGCGCGCGCGCAGTATAAGCGAGAGAGAGCTCCCGTTCTACAGTCAATATACAGTGTACAGAGAGAGAGAGAGAGAGAGAGAGAGAGAGAGAGAGAGAGAGAGAGAGAGAGAGAGAGAGAGAGAGAGAGAGAGAGAGAGAGAGACACATTGGAAAGAAATTGAAATGCTATTTGGCCCTAAACAGAGAGTACACAGTGGCAGAATACCTGAGCACTGTGACTGAAGATCCTTGACTAGGTACAGACTCAGCGAGCACAGCCTAGCCATCGAGAAAGGCCGCCATAGGCAGACTGTGTGTGTTAGAAAGAGAGAGAGAGAGAGAGAGAGAGAGAGAGAGAGAGAGAGAGAGAGAGCATGTGTGTTTGTCGTGTGTGTGTGTGTGTGTTAGAGAGAGAGCATGTATGAGAGAGATAAGCAAAGATGAGCCCCTAAAGGATATTCAACTTTTAATGGAAGAACAAAACAGAAGGAAAAGATAACTTCACAAAGGCAACATGAATATACATAGATCCAAAAGGACAAAGATCAACACTTAAATCCAAAGAGAAGAGGGTCTATACCAGAGAAAACAAAGCAGCAAGGAGCCAATGGCCGACATCAGCTAAATAGCCTAGCCAGGTACTGACACCAGGCCACACACAGCTTTGGCCAACGGCCCAACGCTACCCAAGCTACACAAACAACCAAGACAATTCACACACAGCACATGTCGTATCTCCAAATGTTGTGAAGTAACATATGTTTTGCCTGGAAAAAAACATTGTTATTAACAAAACATTCGGGAGGGGAAGGAAGGAAGAGTGGGGTAATGTCATGACATTTTCATTCATCTTACCTGCACCAAGGAACGCAGGGCGAAAGGCCGCAACACAGGTCTCCACGTTGACGAAAGGCCTCTCGCTGGCGGGACAAAAAGAAGCTATGGCCGGAGCCTTGTCATGGTGCAGGCCCGACTACATCTTCTGTCAAAGATGATGTCGTAGTCAGAGTGCCAGAACCCCCTGCTATTCTCACGGCTAATGTCAATGGTCGTAGCACAAGCTAACAGCTAACTGATAGCATCAAACTAACGTTCCGAGCCGAGCGCAGCCGGCAGCTAACGTCGTAGCTAAACAGCTAACTGGCTAACAGTTAGCTCAACCCGGCTATCGCTAACCATTAGCTAACGCAGAAGCAAGCTATGCGGCTACCACTGAAAAACTGTACAACGTGAGAAAAGCAATACAGGTGCTGACACCAGGCCACACACCGTTAGCTACTAGTACTACAACAGCTAGTCGGCCAGTTTGGCTCCAGAGAGAGAGAGAGAGAGAGAGAGATATCCACAGCGGGAATAGAATAGAGTGCATTAAAAACTCACCAAACGTCCAAGAGGATGGAGACAACCGCGTGGAGTTGACGAAGTTCATCTGCTGAACGACCATCCTCTTCATCTTGGCTGCACGCGCTGTCTCTAGGTTAGCTAACGCTAGTTAGCCTTTAGCTAAGCTAGCTACTAGCCAACATCATCATGGCTATATCCCGACTGAACCACACTTAATATTATAACGTAGCTAAAGCTAACTAGCTGTCCCTGTCTTTAGCCGGGATGGCTAGCCTGACTGAACTGAGCGTGAGCGTGAGTCGAATCGCTCACGTCTGGCAATGAGTCGGTTCATGCCCCCCCCGGCATGCACACAGACACACACAATGAACTCAACAGACGCTACCTGGCTGTAACCCCTCCCCTCATTGAAACCAATTCTGCTGCCTGCAGAGCCTCAGAGCCAGGAACGTGTCTAATGTGAAATATATAAGCATATAAGCAAAACTAGATTTTAGGTCTGTGATGAAAAAGGGCCTCGCGGGAAGGGGGGCCTCGCAAAAAAAAAATAATAAAAAAAAAAGATAAATAATTGTTTATTTTTTTTATTTATTTTTTGTGCAAGGCCCCCCTTCCCGCGAGGCCCTGTGCGACCGCACTGCTCGCACACCCCCTGAGGCGGCCCTGACTGTAGCATACAACGTAATGAATGAACGCAGTATAGGCTTATTATTACATTAATGCCTACGGCGTAATGAATGAACACAGTATAGGCTTATTATTCCATTAATGACTTGTTGCATTAGGATTTAGTAGATACTATGCTCTGCCCTATACAGTATAGGTACAGTCTGTACTTATACTGTACGTAGGGCAGAGGCAGAGCATATATAGTTTCTACTAAATCCTAATGAAACAAGTAACTAGAATATATTAAGCCTATACTGTTCATTAGACATGTAGGCCATACTGGCGCACACAAGACTTGTTATGGAATATTAATGCAGTCTATTGCCATGCGATTAGCTTTAGTTCTTAATTATTTATTTATCCACTGTCATTTCAGTGTTGGTGTATAGGCTATATAGTGTATTTCAATATAAGTTTAATTGATTAATGATATATTCGAAGGAATGCAGGTTTATAGCTATATCAACCCCCTCCAATGTACAGTAAATGACCAAGTATGGTTTTGTCAATATTCCAATGTACAGTTTTGCTTGTACAGTGTCCCCCACCCACCCAACCCCACCCCACCTACCCAACCTCCTCCAACAGTTTCTACGTCAAATGTATATACTCTCTTTTCTGGACTCTTTTTGTATCACAAACAGTACTGTATTTGCAAATCTGGTATGTCATAAATGTATAGATGTAGCAGTACTGTCTATCTGTATGTCATGTGTGTCATATATGTTATGATGAATTGAAAATGGGGGACCCTGATGTAAACTAGACGAAAGTCTTTCTCTGGTCTGCATCCCCTTAACAATTGTTCTATATCATACTAGCTTCCGCTCAGCGTCATCTGCACTAACCTCACTTCGTGCATATGCACTGAATAAAAACTCACAATGTACCTTTACATACCAACATTCATCTGGCCACACCTCTATCCGCTACCTTCATAAGCAGGTGTGTGGCCCCACACTCGCCTCCTTCTTCACTTTTACCACAAGAAAGTGCCTGTATACCAATCACTTGACAAGGGTATTAAGCTGAAGAAAGTTGAGTTACGTGTTTAAATTTTTTCTTGCTTTTTTCTTTCTCTCATACTTTTACAAAGAAAAAAGCTAAGTCATAATGTTTACCTCGGAGGGTCGCGCTAGCAACGTTACCCTTCACCAGCGGTTCTTCATTTCCTCCTCTGCCGTACATCTTGGAGCGGGGTTGACGCCACTGTCGTGGACGGCATCTGCGCCCGGTAGGCGTCCGGTAGGTAGTTTGCCTCTCCAAGGACCGTCTCCTGTGAGATGGCCTGGTTCCTGCTCTGGTTCCTTTGCCGCCGGAGAGTCGTCCGCTGTTGGGCGGCCGGCTCCTTTGGTGGCGGAGGATTTGAGACGCAAACTACATATGATGGAGATATGATGTGTGAACCTGTCGCTAGTGTGGGTTTGATAGGAGGGCTAGACTTATAGTCTTGTTGGTCGCTACATTTTCATGTTATAGAGCTTAAGCAAGGCCTGCAGCTTAGACTCGGTTGAAAAAGGTTTTTTTCTGCCTCGACCCGAAGATTAGGTCTTCACATAAAGGTAGAGGTTAGTTGTGTGCTCTGTTGCTTAAACAGTGATATTGAGCCGCAACACTGTTGTGTTGGTCTGTAGTAATGCTTGTGTGTGTAAAAGTACCGCGGTTTTTCAGGCCGCTCTCTCTCTCTATCAAATCTTCTGTGTCTTGCAACATAAACACGGGTGTCGGGTTCACACATATATAACTTTGGCCTTGTTATAAACTCTGTTCACAGACTTGTCTGTGGCTAGCGTGCATTGAGTTAGCTTTGCGCTGTTCATTAGCATACTGGCTACCTAAGGTATCATATGGCTATTTGTTGTTGTCGTATTCGAGGGTTGGGCTTGCGAGGGGGTACCGGATAAACCCCTCCTTCCCTCTTCTGATTGGTCGCTTCTTTTTTACCCTCTTTTTCATTCGGTCCGGCCAAGCTGTTAGGCAGCTTGGCACGGGGGGGGGGGGGGGGTTTCCCTGACTCCGCACCTATCACAGGCAGTTGAGTCATGGGTTTCCCCCCGTCATAGAATACGTCACTGGGCACGTTTCTATTGGACGACGGCTTCCGTGAGTTTTTTCAGACCCATGTGTGGTTCTGTCATTGTCAAGTTGTCGGGGCAGAGCGTAGGAACTTGGTGTTCTGCTACGCTCGATATACGTGTAACTTGAGTCTGTTGGTCACATGGCTCAACGTTACCGTGACTTTTCAATTCATGGCTCACGTGGGAAGTCTCTCTGAGGATTCCCGTCTCCTCCCTGTGGTGAGGGTGGCGGGATGTAAAAATGAAAAAAAATTTACCCTCAGCCGCGTCACGTGGGATTCATGTCAGTCTGTGTTTCTTTCTTTTTTAATAAAAAGAGGAAAGAACGTGAAGCACGACGGCTCCTTGTCGTTCTCCCAGGCGACTTGGAGGAACCATGTCTGGTGTCTTGGTAGACTATCCATTGATGTGTTTGGGTCTCGACGCGTACATAGTGCTGGCTCGGGGTGTTTCTGATAAGAATCACGCATGAGGCTGGTACGCCTTGGTTGCTCGTTATTAAAACGGCGTTTTTATAGGGCAACTAGGATGGAGGTTTTCTCTTCCGAGCGCCTGTTGCTAGGTCTCGACGAATTCTCGTTCATATCTGGGGGATGTTAACGGAATAGATCAAAACATAGGTAGAGGGGTCTCACGCCCTTGGGGTGGGCCACTGAGCGCGGTACGAATGGGACCGTCTGGGTGGCGCCCTATTTTCATGTTTTAGATCGACACGCGTCCTCTTGGAGTGGAGATGTTGTCGTGATTAGGGCACGGGACTGGTTCTGGTCACGCTGGTCCAGGTCAGTTAACCCGTTGTCCGCCGGGGACGCAGATCTGCTGTTCTGGTACCCTGAGGGACTTGTGCTTTTTTCAGGGGGAAAAATGCCGGGTCGGCCCGGGTGTCACAGAGTTGGGCGTTATGGAGACCCTTTGTTGGGTACATGTTGTACCCTGCGCTATCATGAAGGGGCTGGTTCTCCATTATTTTTGCCCCTCTCTTACGCATGGCGAAGAGGGGGCTGTTGGGGTGGTCTTATGGACCTCCTCTAGCATCCCTGTGTGCTTCCCGATCTGCCGGGCCCGGTCCGAAGTTGTGTTTCGTCGACCCGTAGGCCTGGGATAACCCCGTTTTGAAAACTGAAACACTTGTACTGCGGTATAGCCAGTGTATACCCGCAGGTGTGTTTTGGAGTTTTTTCTTGAGGGGTACCACATGCGGTGGTTGTTCCTATAACCCAGGGGTGCCCAACCTTTTTTGAACCAAGATCTACTTTTTTATTTACCACCTAGCCCGAGAGCTACCAGCCAAAATTGTATATTGTAAGCCGTCATTTGAGGCTTTATAAAAGCAGCATAATGAATACAAATCTGTCAGTGCCGAGTCCGACCTCATCTTAAATAACAAACAGCATTGCTTGTTGTAGTTAACAAGGAGAGGAAGAGTTGATTTAGCAAAAAAAATAAATTAAAAAAAAATTTAATAATCAAATTGTATTAATCAAGATCTACTTGAAATCAGCCCGCGATCTACCTGTCGATCGCGATCGACTGGTTGGGCACCACTGCATAGGAACAACCACCGCATGTGGTACCAAGAGGGTGGTTGATTCCCTGGTGTGTTGGAGCGGAGTCAACTCCCGGGTTACCCGGTTGAGTGTGCCCCTGCACGTTCATGACATCTGCCAATCGTGTCAGCCTTCTCTGCCTTGGCCCCTCTGGGTCTGGATTTTTTGGTGGAGGCTTTGTCATGGTGCGCAACAATGCCAGCATACGCCCCTTCCGCCGGGGTGCTGTTTTCAGTTGACTCCTTTGGTGCCTGTCTCGTCCGCAGTGCTCCAGGCTCGGGTCAAATGCCTGCTGCCTGGATTGAGGGATCGACCCCTTCTGGAGGTCGTCTCCCCGGTGCGCTGCCTGCTCCCGCTGTAGTGTAGCCTCTTGAGTGCTTCGAGTTACAGCCATGCTGACTGCCTGAGTGTGCCAGGGTCAGTGTGCCAGGCGGCGTGCTAGTTGGGGGAAGGGCCCGCTCTTGGATGGGCCCTGTCCGAATACGCTGGCGATGTGGGGGGCGGTGTCACTAGTGACCGCCTGGTGAGGTATTGATGCTGTGGCGTCGTTGACCTCTCCGGGCCCCCTTTTTTCCAGGGGATCCAGTCCCTTCAGTGGGTCTGGGTCTTCCTTCGCGCTCCGCTGCTACGGCCTTGCCACGGGGTTGAGTTGCTCTTGACCCCGTGATTTTGGGGGTGGTAACGAGGTTTGTTCCTTCCGTTCGTTCCCTGGTGGCATGCGGGTTGTCCGTGTGCGTAGTCGTGGGGTCAAGCCACGGTCTGCTTACCCTGTGCATTGAGTTGCTCGAGTTCCTCTTCGCACGGTCGGATCCGTCTCCCTCCCGTCCTCCAATAGGGAGGGTATCCTCCATTAGGGAGGGTCGGGGGGCTCGGTCCTCCCCGTTTCTGATGGTTGTGGGGGGCCTCAGTGGGGTACATTTGTCGAGCTTCAAGCTCCCGCTCAGCTCCCGTTGTGCAGATGACGCTGAGCGGAAGCTAGTATGATATAGTTATATGAATACTAATGACGCTCAGCGTCTGGACGCCACTGCAGCCTTTGATCTTGCCTTGTGGTGAAAGATTGGGAAGGAGGCGAGTGTGGGGCCACACACCTGCTTATGAAGGTAGCGGATAGGGGTGTGGCCGAACGAATGTTGGTATGTAAAGGTACATTGTGAGTTTTTATTCAGTGCATATGCACGAAGTGAGGTTAGTGCAGATGACGCTGAGCATCACTAGTATTCATAGAACTACGGTTATATTCATAACCTATTGTATGTAATTGAGCTGTACTGTATTGTACCCATTCTGCAATCTGTTAATAAAGTTTTCAATCAATCAATCAATCAATCAATCAATCAATCAAACAAAGGTCTGTCCCATTGTATACCAATCAATGGGATATATTGCATGTTGACCTGCATTCTTTCAAATGTATATAATTAATCATTAAAACAGATGTGTAATAAATAAGAAATACAAATTCCACAGAAGGCATTAAATTAATAATAATTTACATTTTTTATTATAATTGCATAATTGTGTTTGAATTAGGGATGGGCCGATATCAGCATAAAAATGTGATATTGGAAAATATCGGTATCGGTTTTCAATTTTTTTTTTATATTTTTAATTTTTAAAAGAATTTTAACATTTCTATAACCTTTATTTACCCATGCAAGCAAGTAAGAACAAATTCTGATTTTATTTATTGTCAAAAGTATGCATAATGTTGTGTTAATTCCACAACAAGAGATATGTAATGTTAATTACCTGAAATTATTCCATTTTTGGGGGGGGGGAACCCTGCATATATCGGTATCGGTTGATATCGGTATCGGAAATTAAGAGTTGGACAATATCGGTATATCGGTATCGGTAAAAAAGCCAATATCGAGCATCCCTAGTTTGAATATCTGAGTAATTATACATTTGTCCAAAATAGCTGGTTCAGATATGGTTAAGCAGCTGCCCTGTGATCAGATGAATCCATATTATTTATTTTTCCGACATCAAATGCGTAATTTCTTATCGTACAAATATTGTCATATTTATTTTAATTATGATTAAGTAATTAATTCCAAGGAGGCCTGTGAAGGAATCACTATGAGAACACAGTCTGTCAAGTTAATACAATTTTCAATTAGTCAATCAATCATAAGAGTGCTCCTCAGCAACGATCAAATCTGATCTCAGGAAAATTTGGGGACTCGCGCTACCAGCCCTAATATGTCTTAAATGGGCAGAAATCTGCCTAAGAGGAAATTTTTTGTCGTAAATTCGTTCGGGAATGAGACCCAATGGGAATGAGCAGAATCATCATCATTCTACAATGATTAATTCAGAATTCTATGAGAATAACACCTTGAACCAATATCACACACGTACAGATATCACACACGCACCATAGCACCATCTAGCCAAACTTCACATGTTGTCCTCTTTCTCCACCAGCAGGACCAGGACAGGGTCTGGGGGGGGGTTCCTTTTCTGATACTCTCTCTCTCTAAAAATAAACCTGCCTCTTACATCAGAACTGTGTCTGTGTGAGAGTGTGAGGTATCAATGTCAGCATGTCCTCATCCGCTATCAGCCACGATGGAACGTACTGTCCTGACTGACTGACTGACTGACTGACTGACGGACTGACGGACTGACGGACTGACGGACTGACGGACTGACGGACTGACGGACTGACGGACTGACTGACTGACTGACTGACTGACTGACTGACTGACTGACTGACTGACTGACTGACTGACTGACTGACTGACTGACTGACTGACTGACTGACTGACTGACTGACTGGCTGGCTGGCTGGCTGGCTGGCTGGGTAGCTGACTGGGTGGCTGACTGACTGGCTGACTGACTGACTGGCTGGGTAGCTGGCTGACTGGCTGACAGATTTTTAGATAACTGAACTTGTAAGATAGACAGATATTTCTAATAAAACACCCGATGACACCATTACTTAACTTAACACCATTAGGTAACACCATTACTTAACTTAACACCATTAATTAATTTAACACCATTACTGTTGGTCGCATTTTCAATCCACAGTATTAAAATAATAAAATAAGCCTAAGAATAAAATAATAATAATAATACAATACGGTCCGGGATTCACATTTCCTATGTTATGTATGTATGTACATTCTAATATAAAATATACAGTCAAAATACAGAAATCTACAGTAAGTGTAATATTGACAATGTTGTTTTAAAAGTAAAAGTCCAGGAAGATGGTAACTGTCACTGTTTTCTCTACATTAAAGCCACACACTCGCTTTGTTGATATAAATCACATAATTTAAAAAGAAAAAGAAACAAAAGCAATTGAACGAGATTACGTTGGAGCTTGTTTCCAGGAAGTTCCTCTGTGCGACTCATCCTGTCACTTCTCTACTGTACAACGCATTATTTATAACAATGATAAACTGGAACATGAAATAGCCTTTCATATTCAAAGAAGCCCATGATCTTGGTCTTTTTTCCCTCCGCTCGAGGTCTATTCAAGAAAGGGATAGAGGAGGCCAATACCCAATTAAATGAGGATTAATTGGTCTCTGGAGTGCTGGTGGGTTGAAAGTTCTGGATTTAAACCACAAAGACAAAGCTTATATCAATATTCTCGAGGGCTCAATAGCAGGTGATTTCTGCTTTTATATTAACAAAGAAATGCTAAATACAGGTTTAGCAAAAACAAACTTCACCAACTGGCAGAGACTAGATTAAACACACACGCACACACACACACGCACACACACACACACACACACACACACACACACGCACGCACGCACGCGCGCACGCACGCACGCACGCACGCACACACACATACACACACACACACACACAGGAAGACAAACAGATGCCACATCACACATTTCACACATCATTAAGTAAAAGGACATCATAGCGGTATACTTCGATGGACGCTGTGGACAACGTGTGTGTGTGTGTGTGTGTGTGTGTGTGTGTGTGTGTGTGTGTGTGTGTGTGTGTGTGTGTGTGTGTGTGTGTGTGTGTGTGTGTGTGTGTGTGTGTGTGTGTGTGTGTGTGTGTGTGTGTGTGTGTGTGTGTGTGTGCCCATCAGCCTTCCTCAGTGAGCACACAGGATTGAGAGGGATTATAATAGCTCTCTCATTCGATCTCTCTCTCTCTCTCTCTCTCTCTCTCTCTCTCTCTCTCTCTCTCTCTCTCTCTCTCTCTCTCTCTCTCTCTCTCTCTCTCTCTCTCTGTCCTCTCACCCCACCAGCTGTGGCTGGAGTCTGAGCATCAGCATCTGGAGCCGCAACACACACACACACACACACACACACACGCACGTGCGCACGCACACACACACACACACACACACACACACACACACACACACACACACACACACACACACACACACACACACACACACACACACACACACACACACACACACACACACACACACACACACACACAGAGACATTCCTCCCTAAAGGAGAAGAGAGGTCAAGGTAGCATCCGATAATAATAGCTAAACGTAAACATATTTAGTGGAACCAGTAGAATCATCTATAGGATTACTGTAACAATGGCAGTTTAGCAGAAGATTAAAACAATTATCACCGTGGCTGTGGATGTTTTTGAACAAAAAAATACACTGAATAACATTTGCAGAAAACTAGTTTCATTACTTGTTCATCTATTAGCCAGCTGGTACCATTATGGATGTCGAAATGTTAGACTTTGATGTTAGATTTTCTGTTTCAATTGACTTCCATTCATTCCAGCTGTGACTGTATGGCCCCATGTGGAGGAGCCGTCCTCCCTTTTACCCTTCCTCTCTCCCCCATCCATCCTCCTCTGTTTCCCCAACTGCTTTTGTTCCTCCATTCCTGTTTCCCTGAATGTCTGTCTGCCTCTCTGTCTGACTATCTCTCTCTCTCTCTCTCTCTCTCTCTCTCTCTCTCTCTCTCTCTCTCTCTCTCTCTCTCTCTCTCTCTCTCTCTCTCTCTCGCTCCTCTCGCTCTCTCTTTCTCCTACTCTCTGTTTCTCTTTCAGTCTCTCTTATCTTGCTGTCCTGCACTCTCTCTCTATTCGCCCTCTCTCTTTATCTCACCCCCCTCGCTTGGTCATAATGCATTGTCATTATCTTTCAGGGAAAATAGCGGTAGAGGCGGGAGGGGGAGAGGATGGAGGGAGACTGGAGGGAGGGGGATAGGAGCTGAGATTTCGATCAGGTTGCTGATGTTGAACATTGGGAAGAAATCTGTCTTTATGCATTAAGGCCCTCCTTATGTCCCCCCTCCCCTCTCTCTCTCCATTTATGCAACACTCATGTCTGTTTTGGCCTTGTCATCCATCGCCCCCCTTCTATCCATCCTGTCCATCTGGTGCATCTCCTCCCTAATCCCTCGCTCATAAATCAACAGACAAACTGCATATTAAACGGCGGCCATCTTCCTTTTTTTGTGTGCTGTAAACCTGCCACCCTTTTCCAATTGCAGCTCAATCGCTTTTTAAACGCTTCCCGGATGAGAGGGTGCGGACGTCGTGTGACCTTTGACCCCCTGAGTTGTTTGGCCTGGCGAGAGGATAAAGGGGCCTGGGGGTGAGCAACATGTCGTCCAGGTTTCAGTGACCCTTGATTGACCCTCTTGGTAGGGTTGACCCAAGCTTCCAACTACCCCCCTTCCAAATGGCATGAGATCACAAATGCCAGAAAATTTTGCATTATTTCACAATGTATTTCACAACGATTTGTATACTGTAATTTAGTCAAATCACATTGTGTATTTGATTCTATGTATGTGTATTTGGAGTACATTTAACAGCTTAGTGTGTATTGGTTCAACTTTGAGTGCCTGCCACACTTTTTGAGTCAGTATTAATTTTGTGAACATCACAAAGTTCAGGAACACTCTCCTGAAGCTAGAAATCAGAGAGAGAATGTGTGATGTCACCTGGATGTAAAAGGGGCTGCTCCATAAACAAGAGAGAGAATGTGTGATGTCACCTGGATGTAAACGGGGCTGCTCCATAAACAAGAGAGAGAATGTGTGATGTCACCTGGATGTAAACGGGGCTGCTCCATAAACAAGAGAGAGAATGTGTGATGTCACCTGGATGTAAACGGGGCTGCTCCATAAACAAGAGAGAGAATGTGTGATGTCACCTGGATGTAAACGGGGCTGCTCCATAAACAAGAGAGAGAATGTGTGATGTCACCTGGATGTAAACGGGGCTGCTCCATAAACAAGAGAGAGAATGTGTGATGTCACCTGGACGTAAACGAGGCTGCTCCATAAACAAGTAATGGGGCATTGACTTTGTCGGCCCAAACATTTTTCATGTGTTTTACTCTTAGGCCCTGTGGTGATCTGTGTGTGATGTGATCCGAGCGCAAGTGACCAGCTCTAAGTACGCCGGTTCACACTTACCATTAGAGCTGGTCGGATCATCCAGATCGGATCTTAATGCCCGGTCTGAACGGGGCTTTAAATGAGGCTTACATTCTGGTTCAGACCTATTAGCTAGTCTAGAAAGTAAACCTCATATGAGTATGAACACTCAACTTAATGGCCGCACTTTTTGAAAACCTTGTGAAATATTATGGATCATTTAACACTTTTAAATCCACACTTCCAGGGTGTTTTGAACGTGCTTTATTTGTAGCATCTGGTTTTGGAAGGGCTTTGGAAATGATTGCATTGCAATGGTTTAGGTTAGTAAACAAGCCATCAAATTACCACCACATTTTAGGAAATCTTTCCTTTTGTTCAACTTGATAAGCAATCTGAAAGCATTCATAGTGATTGCAACTCTCAGTTCATGGCTGCCTCATTGAGTTCCCTTTTCAGGCTAGAGGGTATCTGCATTTAATAGATTTGTTTATAAACCTAACCCTTAACTTAACCCTAAACTTAACCTCACTGGAGACATCAAGCCCCACCTTGACCTAAAAAAGAGATAAAAAAAAACATCGCTTTTCTAAGTTCTAATGCATAGCCATGATCCCCTTTTCCCAGCAGCCATTTTGACTTGACTGATAGATGGATATAGAATAGCCAGTAATCTATGGTTGCACCTTTGTTTACCCACCTATCAAAATGGCTGCTGTGAAAAGGGCCTATGACAACATTATGAAGAATCTGATTAGTGTTAGCGGGTATTCTGAGATATTCTTACTGTGTGAATGTATACAGTCACTTCAAAGACCACTAAACTAAAACTTTTCCAAAATGCAAATAATAACTCAACTGTCCTGGGGCACAGGAATAACATTATACTGTATGAATTCTTAAAATGCTGTACCATTTCCACTTTATGTTTTATTTGTTATGGCTGATGTTTTCAAATATCATCATCTAAAGGCTGATGACATAGTACATTGATTACATAGTAGAGACTGTATACTTTCAGGTGATGCATATCACATTCATATTCCAAAGGATTCACATTGACTATACAAGGTATATTGATATTTGTATCCGCCTGTATGTACATACCTGCACATAATCATTTTACATATCTTTTTTTTAAATTTTTTTATCCACTTTTTCTTCCATTTTTTCTATATTTTTCTCCCATCCCAATTTCGTATCATCCAATTCAACCCTCCCCTGTCACGGACGCTGTTTCTTGCCTCCCACAAGCCGGCTGCAATGTGGACTAAGTCATACATAGCACAAGTCCCCTCCGGTACTTGAGGTAACAGCAGTCGCATCTTTTCACCTGCGCAGCTCGATCTCTCAGTGGCGAGGAGTAACGCGTGGGAGGCTCACGCTGCCCCCGACACTTCCTGATTCTACTGCGCAGGCGCACCAACCGACCTGTAGGAGTCGCTGTCCACAACGCCCGATCCCCACCCTTCAGTTTCCCTCCCCGTAATACGGCCAATGTGTATTACTGTGGACAACCAGCTAAACTGAAAGCAAATGTGGAGCGCTGGGCTCGAACTGACGAGCCCAGCGTCTCCAGCATTTCGTGGCGAGTGCCTTGCCCACTACGCCACGTAGCCGCCATCATTTTACATATCTTTAGATACTATATCTATATCTATACATATCTCTTACCTGCGATTACTAGTTACGCTTCTGGCCAGTATGACTAGGACCATACTGTCTTTATACCTGTATCAATGTATTACAACTCTGTACATACATCTGATTAGCACTACACCCAGTAGTACTCATTTATATATTTTATACCCCGTTTAATCACCTGTACATTGTATATTCACGCCTTCATATCTTCACACTTAGACTACTGTAACTCCCTTTTGCGGTCGCAGCCCCTGACCTCTGGAACAGCATCCCCATGTCCATTAAATCTGCCCCCTCCATCGCGTCTTTTAAATCGAAACTCAAAACCCACCTATACCGCCTGGCCTTACCTGACTCACTCTGACTCTTGTCTTGCTTGTTGACGTGTTGTTTTGTTTCCTTGTCTATCCGTTGGTTGTTTTTATTTCATGTTTATTCTATACTTTTCTTTTTTTCTTAGCTATGTGAAGCACTTTGGTTGACAAGTGTCATTGTCAACCATTGTCTAAATGTGCTATATAAATAAATTTGATTGATTGATTGATTGATATTACTATTGCACTTTATTGTTACATTCACACAGTGGTTGGATGCCATAACTTATTTTTGTCTAATGACAATAAAGCTATTACAGAGTCAAGATTCAAGAGGTTTATTCATCACATACATACACAAGACATATAGTGAAATGAAGGTGGCCATGCCCGCCTTGATTGTGCAAAACATACAAATAATAATAGAATAAAATAGAATAGATAATAAAATAAATATGATAAAAAGTACTAAGATAAAATACAATACAATGCTAAGCTTACGAATTCAAAGGTAATGAGTCCTATATACACTACTATACAATACTATACAATATACAAGTATAGTATACAATACTATACAATATACAGTTATAACCCCTTCCACCCACTATACACATACTTGGCTGACAGGAGCATGTTCAGTGCTAGGCTCACACTACCTAAATGCAGCACTAAACGGCACAGGAAGTCCTTCATTCCAACAGCCATCAGACTATACAATGCATCACTGTGCCTCACTGCATCACTGAGCACAGAGTGACAGTTACCATCTTCCTGGGCTCTTACTTTTGAAACAGCACTGTGCAATATTACACCTACTGTAATAATAATAATAATAACTTTATTTGTATAGCACTTTTCATACAGAGGTTGCAGTTCAAAGTGCTTCACAACAGTAAAAAATACAGGCATGAGCGAGCATAGCAAGGTATGGTAAATCACAGTGTTTCACATTAGGATCTAGCATCCCAATAGGCTGTTTACAGTTTCATTCAGTAATACAAATAATAAAATAGTTTAAAATGATTAAGTTTAAAAATAGTCTAAAAATTATAAAATAGGCATAAGCTAGCATACAAATTAGAAATGTAAATAGCAAGGTTACAGTAAAAAGTGTGATAAGATTATTCAATCAGATGAAAATGGCCCAGTTAGGAGAATCAACCTTGGCTAGGCGGTGAACACCATGTACCTAACTGGAATGTTAAACAACTTTAAAAAGATTTAGGTCAAAAGTCATCTTCTCCTCACAACAGAGCATCAAGTATTTGCCCCACAGTGAAATGCCTGAGCAAAGAGATAGGTTTTAAGCTGTCTTTTAAAGATGTCTAGCGAGTTGGCTTCTCTGATGTTTTGGGGTAGTTTGTTCCACAGTTTTGGGGCATAGTTGATAAAGGCTGCATTACCGATCCTCTTTTGACTGTTTCTGTAGACCTCAGTATATTTTTTTCTGTATTTATTTACTGTATATTTTATTCCATTTTTATTCTATTTTATTCTACTCTTATCTTAGGCAATTTGATTTGTTTTGTTATTCTTATTCGTGACCTGTTCTGTCTAAATGTTTAATGTTGAGCGATTTGCAGTGTCAAATTTCCCTCAGGATAATAAAAGTATTTCTATTCTATACTATATATAACTAAACTATCCTAGCTACGTATACTAACTATACTATACAAAAACATACAGTTATGTATTCTGCCGATGTCTCTATCTGATAGCTCCAAATATGGAAATGCACCCAGGATGTGTTTACAAACCCTTTGTTGGCAACAACATCACAGGACCCCAGCATATTATTATATAGACAGAAGATTGAAGAGCAATCTGAAGAGAAAGAGGATTGGAGGGGAAAGAGGGAGGTGGGGGGTTGGGGGGGGTGACCGTGAGAATAGTTACCATGGCGACAGTGACATCACCGCAAGTCATAGACGGAGAGCTTGAGTGCTCTCACTCAAGGGGAGTTTTTGGTGTGTGTGTGTGTGTGTGTGTGTGTGTGTGTGTGTGTGTGTGTGTGTGTGTGTGTGTGTGTGCGCGTGTGCGTGCGTACGTGTGGAAAGCAAGTGACGAGACGAGGGGGCGTGGGCGACTCGGAGACGCTAAAGTGGCAGAAAACACAGCTCCGGAAAAAACCCAAGGATACTTTTAGAATAATCAGGGCAATAAACACCCCTCCTCTCTCTCTCTCTCTCTCTCTCTCTCTCTCTCTCTCTCTCTCTCTCTCTCTCTCTCTCTCTCTCTCTCTCTCTCTCTCTCTCTCTCCTCTCTCTCTCTCTCTCTCTCTCTCTCTCTCTCTCTCTCTCTCTCTCTCTCTCTCTCTCTCTCTCTCTCTCTCTCTCTATCACCCCCTTCCTCTCCAGAGGACAATGTAACAAATTTGAGTGACGTCAACACAAGAATAAGTGAGTGTGGGTGGCGTGGTGGTGAATTGCAATGTCAAACTCAGCAGTCTTTTTTTTTTTTTTTATATATTATATTATTTTTTAAACAAACATATAAACAAACATGACAACACACGATAAGATATACAGGCATTAATTAACCGTGCACATCCAATGAAATCACCAATTAGTTAAATGTCTTATACAGGATATACCCCTAATACCTGCTATCTAATACCCTACACACATATGCTCTAGCTCGTACCCCCCCCTCCCGGACCCCCATTGGATAATCCATCCATTATCCCTCGCTCCTAACCAGACACTACCATTATATGCTAGCTTTTATTCTCTCCACCACTTCTAACCAAATTGTCATTTTGGATTCATTGAGACCCAAAATTCTTGCTGTAGATATTTCTTGATAAATCACATCGAGATATGTAATAATCCAGACCTTCCGGCAAATTTTTCCGGTTGAAACCATCGTGATGCTATCAGCTTTTTAGCCACTGTGATACCCGATAAAACCAATCTCTTTAGCTGTGGGTGTACTGCACACTCAAAAACATCATTCAGCAGTAATACAGAGGGGTGTAGAGGTATATTCAGAGTTAAGAGTTTGATAATTGCTGGGTCACTTCTTTCCAGAATATCTTAACTGGTGGGCAGTCCCAGTACATGTGCATAAATGTCCCCTCGTCCCCATTTGTACATAAGGAGCATTTGGAGTCTTGTTTAAGACCCATTCTGTTCAGTCTTATAGGAGTCAAGTATGTCCTGTGAATATAGTTAAGATTGATTTGTTGATGGTCCGGGTTCCTTGATGTAAATCGAACGTTTTTTTTATGTACTATTTCATCTTAGAATATTTGAATCCCGCTACTGAGCTAGCTTTCTTCACCAGCTTGTTCAGTTTGATTGTGTCTCTTGTGAGTGAGTGAGTGAGTGAGTGAGTGAGTGAGTGAGTGAGTGCTGACGCCTCCCTAGTGAACAAGCTCAACTCAGGTCCTGTGCTAACCAGCTAGCCCCAGTGTTCACGACTATATTCAACCTATCCCTGGCCGAGTCCATGGTCCCTGCCTGCTTCAAGGTGTCTACTATAATCCCTGTACCAAAAAACACCTCCCAGCAGGCCTAAATGACTACAGACCTCTGTGGTCATGAAATGCTTTGAGAGGCTGGTCAAGGATTACATCTGTGCCTCCCTCCCTAGTACCATGGACTCATTGCAGTTTGCATACAGGACAAACACGTCCACTGACGATGCGGTCTCCCAGGTACATAATATCAATGAGAGTATCAATAATACACCTGAGTGAAGTCTAGTAAAAAAAGAAAAAAAAAAGTTAATTTTTGTTTCTAAAGATTTGTTTTTGAAACGTTACTCTCACGATAAAAAAATAGTGCCGTTAAAAGAATTGTGCGATAACGCGTTAATACCACGTTAACTTAGACAGCCGGTCCTGTGTCTTATAAATGGCCATTTCCAGTGTTTAGCATTGTTTTATAGCAATGGGGGGTTAGTATCAATGGGTATGTGTCTCTAATTTAAAGACCTTTAAAAAAGTGAATATCAGGAAGGCAGCAGGTCCAGACGGCATCCCCGGCCGCGTCCTAAAAGTCTGTGCCGACCAACTGGCCCCAGTATTCACTGACATATTTAACCTGTCCTTAGAACAGGCTGTCATCCCCACCTGCCTGAAGAAGTCCACTATTATCCCTGTACCCAAAAAATCCAAGCCTGCTTGCCTCAACGACTACCGCCCTGTAGCTCTCACCTCCATAGCCATGAAGTGCTTCGAGAAGCTAGTAAAGGGCTACATCTGCTCCTCCCTCCCCATCAACATGGACCCCCTGCAATTTGCATACCGCCCCAACAGGTCCACGGAGGACGCCATATCCCATGTGCTGCACACAGCATCATCACACCTGGACAAGAGGCAGGGGAACTATGTGAGAATGCTATTCATCGACTACAGCTCGGCATTCAATACCATAGTCCCCTCCATACTCATAGCCAAGCTCAGGGACCTGACTCCTGACTGGCAGACCCCAGGTGGTGAGAGCAGGCAACTGCACCTCCTCATCCATCACCCTCAACATAGGGGCCCCCCAGGGCTGTGTTCTGAGCAATACAATCGTCAAATTTGCTGACGACACAGTGGTGGTGGGCCTGATCTCTGCCAACGACGAGAGGGCCTACCTGGAAGAGGTCAAGGTCCTGGCGGGATGGTGCCAGGAAAACAGCCTCTCCCTGAACGTCAGCAAAACAAAGGAGATGATTGTGGACTTCAGGAGGTCGGGGGTCAAGGACTACAGCCCCCTCAGCATCGACGGGGCACCGGTTGAGAGAGTCAACAGCTTTAAGTACCTCGGAGCCTACATATCCGAGGACTTGACATGGACCACACACATTAACAGTGTTGTGAAGAAGGCACGACAACGCCTCTACTTCCTCAGGCGCCTAAGGAAGTTCCAAGTCAGCCAGAAGATCCTTAAGAACTTCTACTCATGTACAATAGAGAGCATCTTGACCGGCAACATCACCTCCTGGTTTGGGAATAGCACTGCACAAGACCAAAGCAGACTACAAAGAGTGACACGTTCAGCCGAACGCACAATTGGAGGGGGGCTCCCCACCCTCCAGAACATTTACTACAAGCGTTGCAAGGGCAAGGCTAAGAGAATCATTAAAGACTCCAGTCACCCGAACAACTGCCTCTTTGAACTGCTGCGGTCAGGCAAGCGATACAGGAGTCTCAAGGCGAGCACAGAAAGACTCAGAAGAAGCTTCTATCCCCAGGCCATCAGGCTGCTAAACGAACAATGAATGAACACTACACAACAACAACCACCAAACGCACATAGCACACACATCCACACGCACACACTCACTTTAAACAAACACACTGTAGCACCCACTCCACACACTTATAGCACACACCCACTTTAAACAAACACACTGTAGCACCCACTCCCCACACTTTATATTTATGGATGAAGGATTGCACTACAACTCGTACACCTTACTGTAAATTGTACCTAAAATTGTACCTCATCCCATTTCTGCTTTGCACTAGATAGTACTGTACATTAGTACACTGCATAGTATTGTGTATTGTATATTATATGGTAACTCAGAACATTGTACATATGTCTATACCGAACACTGTGACCTCATTTTCTTCTTCTAAATTCATGCTATATTATGTTATTATGTTATTTGATACTATCTTGTCTAGCACAGTCTCTGGAGCGTAACAGTAAGAAGCATTTTGTATGAAAGTATTCTGTACTTCTGTATGACAACTATTAAAGAACTTGAACTTAATTACCATTTTGGTGGATTGCTCTAATTCAGTTGAGATAATCTCCTCCCCCAGTGAATTAGGTCATTCTGATTTCACTGTTTTGCTGACGTGAATAAGGCACTGATCTGCATAACTAACGCCCCCTCTATGGTTGTAGGCTAGCGCAACCATTCGCTCAACAGCAGAGCGATTGGAAATACCCGACACTTCCTCAAGCGGGTTTTGACAGAGAGAGGCAGAGAATGAGCGAGCGAGAGAGAGGGAGAGAGAGAGATAGAGAGGGAGAGAGAGAGAGGGAGAGAGAAAAATAGAGAGGGACAGGAGCTTCTGTCGGGGAAACAAACACACACGCATTTTACACACAACCTGACCGGCGTGCTGGGACAACATGACCGGCGTGCGGGGAAACACACACGCATGCAAATGTTGCTTTTGAGTAATTGATAACAAATATAAAACTTTACAGATGTGTTCCATAGACTCACAGGAAATGTGTAAAGTTGCCCAAATAGTGAAAGGAATAGCAATGCATGTCCCCTTTATTATAAAGTGTATAAAGTGTAAAGTGCAGAGTTCCAGTAATGACCAGTGCAGTATTTTGCCAGTGACATTGTGCCAGTGTCACTTGGGGGTGGGGGGGGGGTCTGAGTCATTGATCAGCCTGGTGGCTGAGGGGAAAAAGCTCAATCTGTGTCGGGTTTTCACAGCCTTCGGAATCTGCAGCCTTCTCCCAGAGGGGAGGAAGGTGAAGAGGCCGTGGCCAGGGTGAAAGGAGTTGGCCATGATCTTCTTTGCCCTCTTCAGCGCCCTGGAGTCGTGCAGGGACTTGAGGGAGGGCAGGGGACAGCCGATCACCTGCAGAGCGAGTCACCCACTGTAGCTTGGCGCAATCTTTTGCCGCTGCGGCGGGGAACCAGGAGATGATGGAGTGGGTGAGGGTTGATTGATTCAATGATGGCTGTGTAGAATTGGGCCATCATGGTCCTCGGCAGTCTGAACTTCTTTAGCTACCGGAGGAATAACATCCTATTCTGGGCCTTTTTCAGCAGGGCCATGGTGTTAAGCTCCCACTTTAGATCCTGGGAGATGGTCATGCCCAGAAAACGGCATGACTCCACGGAGGCCACCTGGGTGCCTCCCAGCATGATGGGAGAGGGCGGGGCTGCTTTCCTCCGGAAACCCACCACCATCTCCACTGTTTTAAGAGCATTGAGCTCCAGGTTGTTGCAGCTACACCAACTCTGCAGACTCTCGACCTCCCTCCTGTAGGCCGACTCGTCCCCCCTGGAGATGAGTCCCACCAGGGTGGTGTCATCAGCTAATTTAAGGAGCTTGACCGAGGGGTGGAGAGAAACGCAGCTGTTTGTATAAAGGGAGAACAGTAGTGGGGACAGGACGCAGCCCTGCCGGGAACCGGTGCTGGTGGACCTAGAGCTGGAAATGCTCTTCCCCAGCTTCACCCGCTGAGACTTGTTGGACAGGAAGTTGGTAATCCACCTGCGAGTGGAGGCCGGCACCTGCAGCAGGGATAGCTGGTGCTCCAGGATGGGTGGAAGGATGGTGTTAAAGGCCGAGCTGAAGTCCACATACAAGATCCTGACATGGTTGTCTGCCTAGTCCAAATGTTCCAGCATGTAGAGCAGAGCCATGTTCACAGCGTCCTCCGTGGATCTGTTGGCTCTGTATGCGAACTGCAGCGGGTCCAGCACAGGATCTGTAATGAGCTTCAGGTGGGCGGGCCAGGACAAGGCACTCCAGGACCTTCATGACCACAGAGATCAGGGCGACGTGTCTGTAGTCATTAAGGCCCGTGACCTTGGCCTTCTTGGGGACGTGGATGATGGTTGAGGCCTTGAAGCACGCTGGGACGTGACACAGCTCCAGCGAGGCATTACAAATGGTGTTAAACACTGGGGCAAGCTGGTCAGCACAGTGCTTCACGGCAGAGGGGGAGACAGAGTCCGGGCTGGCCGCCTTCCGGGGATTCTGACTCAAAAACAGCCGTTTCACCTCTCGCTCACTCAGGGAGACAGAGAGAGGGGGGCGGGGGAGACAAGGGAGAAGCAGGGGTGTGGGGCGGGGGAGGGGCCCACTGGGCATGGTGGTTGTGGCCGGCCGGGTGGAGGAAGAGGGCGGGGGGGGGAGCTCTCTTTCTCAAACCTGCAGTACAATTTGTTTAGCTCGTTCGCAAGGGGGAGGCTGTCAGGTGCCTGTGGGGACTTCGGCTTGTAGTTTGTAATGGTCTTGAGGCCTTACCATATGGAGGAGGAATTCCCGTCAGAGAGCTGCTGCCGCAGTTGCTCTGTGAAGCGAAGTTTCGCCTCCCTCACCTAATTGGTGAACTTGTACTTGGCCTGCCTGAACCGATCAACATCACCACTGCGCCTGGCCACCTCCTTCTCCGACCTTAGCCACCTGAGTTGGGCTGAAAACCAGGGCTTGTTGTTGTTAAAGATCTTCCTAGAGCGGAGGGGGGGACACACCTCCTCGCCAAGGCTGATGAATGATACACAGTATCATTGTTGTTTCCAGCCTCAGGCCCCGCCCACTCCAGAAAATCCTGGTCACAGCCTGCCCTCTCCAACCAGGCGCGGAGACACTCACATGCCTCACTGGACCACACTCTGAAGCGCCACACTACAGGTTTTGAGAATTTCAATCTCTGCCTGTAGCGAGGGATCAGGTGGATAAGATGGTGATCACTGTTGCCCAGTGCAGCAGAGCCTGCATAATAATAAAGGACCCTCACCACCTAAACAATAGCCTGTTCAAGCCGCTGCAGTCAAGCAAGCACCTCCACATACATAGGTTAGGTTTAGGTTTACTTTATTTGTTCAAGGGGGACAGTGTACATTAATAAAACATTTTACAAATGTAAATGCACCCAATTTTAGCCAAAAGGCTAATTTCCATTGGCAGTCCCCCTGCCAGAAGGTACAGGCTAAAATCCAGTGTAAAAAAAGGGTTAGCAATAAAAACAGAATAAAATCAAGATAAATAACATTAGAATAAAAACACAACAAAAGCACATAGACATAGTAGGGATACAGCAAGCAAGCACAGAGAGACTCAGACTCAGCTTCTTCCCCCAGGTCATCAGAACACTGAACACTGACCTCTCCACACACACACACACACACACACACACACACACACACACACACACACACACACACACACACACACACACACACACACACACACACACACACACACACACACACACACACACACACACACACACACACACACACACACACACACACACACACACACACACACACACACACACACACACACACACACACACACACACACACACACACACACTCTCACTCACACACAAACACACTACAGGTCACTTTAAACATAACTGTATGTTTTTGTATAGTAAAGTTATATATAGTATAACTGTATATTGTATAGTAAATTTTATACTAGTGTATAGGACTCATTACTAGGGATGTTCGCTATTGGATATCAACCGATACCGATATATGCAGGGTCCCCCCCCCCCCCCCCCCAAAAACACAACATTATGCATACTTTTCACAATAAATAAAATAAGAATTTGTTCTTACTTGTTTGCCTCAGTAAATAAAGGTTAAATAAATGTAAAAAAAATATATAATAATTCTTTTAACCGATACAGATAATTTTCGATATTACATTTTAATGCCAATATCGGTAGGCCGACAATATCGGACATCCCTACTCATTACCTTTAGTTCGTAAGCGTAGCATTGTATTGTATTTTATCTTAGTACTTTTTATCATGTCTATTTTATTATCTATTCTATTTTATTCTATTATTATTTATTATTTGTATTTTTTGGGCATGGCCACCTTCATTTCACTACATGTCTCATGTATGTGATGAATCAATCTCTTGAATCTTGAATCTTGAGTTTATGTTAACATTGATTGATTGATTGATTGATTGATTGATTTATTGATTGATTGATTGATTGATTGATTGAAAACGTTATTAACAGATTGCAGAATGGGTCAAATACAGTACAGCTCAATACTAACAACTGCTAAGAGGATGAAGACCAGAAAAACACTTTCACGTTGTTTACACAAGGGTCCTCCATTTTTCCTCCAGTTGAAGTGCCTGAACTGAAGGCAGCCATTATTGAGACTGATGTGCTAGGAGGAGCTAACCTTGCATGACAGCTGGCTTCATGAGATCACAAGATCACACAAGAATCCCTCTTGTCAGGCTTCAAGTTATGCGCAAGTTGGTTCACACCTTTGAGGAACTGCTGGTGGCTAAGTGCTGGCCCTATTCCAAACAGTTTCAAAGGACGACATCCCAGGTGGTCCATCTGACGTTTTCTTGTCACTAGTTTGTAAAGGGACAACATACAAAAATCTAAAAATGTCCCCAAAATCAGGAAAATGGTTTTTAGGGGGGTGGTCTCCCCTTAAGGCGACTTCTGCCTGAGGTCAGCAAATCTCTTGATCTTAATTTGCTGAGAGAATAAATCAAAGAGATCTCTGAAACTCCACTGCAAGCTATGAAAGAGGCACCTCCTGATGAAAGCATGGCTGCTCCTCTGAGTGGAAGGCAGAGATGCTGCTACAGGTTCTCCTTGTGAAGGAGGAGGTCACTGAGGCCTGTAACTGGTGGAGACAAAGATCCTCCTATAGGTTCTCCTTGTTTTCGAAGAAAAGGTCCCCGTTGAAACAGCTCTAGTGATCCCTGTTGCGAAGCTGTAGTGATCCCTGTTGAGAAGCTCTAGTGATCCCTGTTGAGAAGCTGTAGTGATCCCTGTTGAGAAGCTCTAGTGATCCCTGTTGAGAAGCTGTAGTGATCCCTGTTGAGAAGCTCTAGTGATCCCTGTTGAGAAGCGCTAGTGATCCCTGTTGAAACAGCTCTAGTGGTCCCTGTTGAGAAACTCTAGTGATCCCTGTTGAGAAGCTCTAGTGATCCCTGTTGAAACAGCTCTAGTGGTCCCTGTTGAGAAACTCTCGTGATCCCTGTTGAGAAACTCTATTGATCCCTGTTGAGAAACTCTAGTGATCCCTGTTGAAACAGCTCTAGTGATCCCTGTAGAGACAGCTCTAGTGGCAGTAGCGGCTCGTACTATCTACTGTTGGGTGGTCGCAGGGGGTTCACGTTAGGTCGCGTTGAAAATGTAACGTTAATAAATGCTCTGGAGCAATCTCTCTCTCTGTCTCTCGGATCAATCCAATAAAATAATTAACACATGTATATGTTGTCATTTTAAACAACTCACCATTCATTCATTCATACATTATGCATCAGCAGCAGCGAAATTAATGTTATAGTTCACAACACAGCAGCGCGTTTTGAATCGCTATTATCATCTCAGCAAGGCAGCACCGTCAATACTTTCCGTAGCCGCATTTCTCGGAGACACAGGAACACAGCATCGCTGTGTTGAGAGAGCAAGAGAGAGAGAGCGAGAGAGAGATACTCACTGTTTAGTTTAAACGTCCAGGGCAGGAGGGCTTGATAAAGTGTATAATCCACTGTCCCACAGTCCCAGTCAGACTGTTGATGTATATCCACTGTCCAGACTGCATCCGCCATATTATAGCTTCTTGTTAGCCAAGTGTTAGCTTAGCACCACACAACACAAGTACTGTCTTTGCCCATTTCCGCGTCGAACAGACTGCAAACTACCTGGCGTTCTATCGCCATGTTCTAAGACAAACTCTTAACCAACTTTGAAAGAGTGCCTAAGCTTAACCGTCGAAAGAACTTGCCGTCACGCTCTAAGACAAATAGCTGCATTCACAACAATACAACTAGTATCTACCAACCTAGAAAGTAAACCTAGAAACTGGCGTCGGCCAATCAGATAGCATCTACGCGAAATGCGGCTACGAAAAAAAAAAAATGACGTCGGCCAATCAGAGAGCGTCTCTGCGAAATGCGGCTACGGAAATTCTAGCCGCTGCTAAGGCTGCTGGCTTAGACCGCTTCAAATCGCGCCCGGCTTCCAACATAATACATCATATTTCAACGCACAGCGCGTTACGCACTGATTGGCTGCGACGGATACAGCGATGACGCACTCAGAGCGCAATTGCGTCTAGCCCGGGCGAGAAATACGGCTAGGAGAAATGCGGTTTTGCTGTTCAGGAAAACGACTATTTTTATTTGATATATTAACGTTATATTGTGCATTGGAAACACAAACATACTTAAAATGAGTAAATATTATTCATTTGAAACATGTTTATATTATTTATAGGGCTATAAAACAAAAAACAAATTTTTTTTTTTCTTCTCTCTCTTTTAACAGGGGGGTCGGCGCCCGAGCGCCCCCAGTGGCCAGCCGCCACTGTCTAGTGGTCCCTGTTGAGAAACTCTAGTGATCCCTGTTGCGAAACTCTAGTAAAGCCATGCTTTTAGTGATGAGGAGGAGACCTTTAATAAAAGCCTCCAGGAACGCACCACCCCTCCAGCAGACCTTTCACTGCAGGGAGGCAGAATGGAGGTAGAGGCATCAGAGCATGTGGAGATAAAAGTCTTCACATACGCCATGGGAATGAGAAGCCCTCTGGTTAATGTCAATGTTGTGAGGAACAGCTTGTGCTGCAATGCAAAGTCACATAATGGTAATAACCCAAGATCAACTTGAGAAGACTAGCTTTTGTGATTGTGCCGTTACGACAAACATGATTTGCTGCTTCTTTCGTTTTTTTTCTTTCGTTTTGTTTCTTCTATATTACGCTGGGTGGAGATACGAATACAAACAGACACACACAAACACACACACAGACTGACAAATAAGTGTTCTGTGGGAGGCCGTCGGGACACAAAGCCTACCATACAATACCTACTATGATGTAACTCCAAGACTCCATTAATTTCCCTCTCTTTCCCACAGAATGTACTGTAGTTATTTCCTCCTCCCTGTTGGGCTGCTCTATTCACCTGCCAGACATAGTTGTGGTGTTGTTGTTTCCTTTACGTCTGGATGGCCGGGATGTTGTGAATGGACAGCGTGTGATAGCAGGGGGTCTTCGTGGTGGTAGTGTAGTGTTGGAGAGCTGTGTTATGAGCTCTTATGAGTGTAGTAGTATTTCGTGAGGATACCCACGTATTGTTTGAATAGGAAACCGTACTGTATGTCCTCCTAATCTACCATACAAAACATAATTTTTCACCGTTAGCTAGTTACCAAATGCTAGAGCCATAACCTTATTAAATAAGAATTGGGGTAAATATAAATAATACAAATTTAATAGAAATTGAACAATGTACAATTAAGGGGCAAGACCCCCGAATTGTACTCTTAAAAAACAATTGCAACCCCTCAAATTAAACTCCTTAATTTACTCTGACATTACTGATTAATGTGTTTAACCTCTGACTGAAATGAAGGCATGTTTAAAGGGTCTGCAATGTTTTAAGTAAACATTAACTTTTATTAAAGGGGCAGTTTCCTCTTACCTGGAGTGTTATATATCCATCCTGATAGTTTCGGTGTGATTTGGAGAGTTCTAGAGATATTTTTCGTAGAGATGTCTGCCATCTCTCCAATATATCGGTGGTGAATGTAGCGCTCAACGCACCAAAGTTAAAGAAACCTCAAAAGCAATGTCTCTTTCCGGAAATCATGACCTGATTACTCCACATACCTTGTTGTTTTTAGCAGTTTCATATAGGAAATATTTTCTACGAAGGGGGGCGACAATGGTTCAGGAGGTACAGCGGTCGCCTGGTAATCAGAAGGTTCCCGGTTTGATTCCGGCTCCTCCCGGAAGTGCATTGAAATGTCCTTGAGCAAGACACTTAAGCCCTAATTGCTCCCGATGAGCAGGTTGGCAAATTGCATGGTTGCCTCCGCCGTCGGTGTGTGAATGTGTGAGTGAATGGGTGAATGTGAGGCATAAGTTGTTAAACGCTTTGGATAAAAGCATTTCACTGTAATGTACATGTACTTTATATGTGACAAATTAAACAACACTTGAACTTGAAAAGCTCTATATAAATGCAGCCCATTTATATAAATGCAGTCTATTAACACCACCATTAATTATTATGGGGTTTGGTAGAAAATAGTTCCTACATGAAACAGTTCACACAACAAAGTCTGTGGATTATACTATACTCTGTGGAGTAACCGGGTCATGTTTTCTGGAGAGACTTTTGAGTTTTTCAAATGTATTTTTTTGGTGCCATTCACCTCCATTGTATTGAGTGACAGCAGACCTCCTTACAGCAGACTAGGCAAATCACACCGAAACTGGATCTGGATGGATAGATAGCACTTCCGGGTAAGAGATTCTTTAGAATTTTGGGGGGAACTGCTGGGTGTTCCCCCCAGATTAAGGTATTGTAATCATTTTTAAGTGAGTTTTATGGCATTTTAGGAGATGATTGTTCCCTAGTGTGAGCTCTAATGTTTGGTAGCTAATGTTAGCACTAACGCTACAGCATGTGAATGTCGTATGCTTTGCGTTGCCGGGTAGATTAGGAGGACCGAATGACGCCAAACATGGGCAGTCAAACATATCCAATATAGCCACAGCACCCTGTCACAACAATAACATGTGAAACTGCCAATCGGATGCGTTCCCTTACGGTCGCGCTAATGTGGTTTGCCTGCCCTCACCTTCTCCACAACAGCCACCAGTTGTTGTCCAAAGATACCATCCATGGCACCATTATGTCAGATGAAGATTTGTGTGTGTGTGTGTGTGTGTGTGTGTGTGTGGGCGACATACGACTCTGTTATCCCACTGACACTGATGACACGACGAGGAGCAGGGTGACACCATATGCATGTCACACGGGGTCAAAGGGCACGTGTAACGGAATCAGTGAGTCACGCACGCACACTCACTTTTTTTTTACTGTGACATCTGACGCAGGTGTTCCTGGGTGGCGGAACGTGGCGACCGCACACTTCCTTTGACGAACCGGTGTGTAAACGCAGGTGGCGGAGTGACGTGGAAGCAGGGGTGGGGGGTGAGGTGTCCTTGGTGTGGGACTACTTTACTTTGAGGCAGTGGAGGTTTCTCTATGACAACACGTGAAACACAAATTCACTCATAATTCATAATTATTATTAATTTACATATACCTATATAAAAAAAAAAAAAAAAAAAAACGATATATATATATTTTTTTTAAATTATTATTATTATTATTTTTTTATTATAAATGTTTTCCTCTGTAAAAAAAATGCCAGTGAATTTTTTTTTCTTCAAAAATGGCCAAAATGTACAGCTCTGAGCAGGCCTGCACTGCAGTATTGCCTGCAGTAATTATTCGTGAAGAAAACTTCACAGGTGTGACCCATTGTTAAATAAATAATAAATAACAGCGAATCAAAATAGGCTATTAACTTCATCTAAGCACAGTCTGTGCAGTTAAACTCTTGCCATTGAATGGAGGATTGATTGATTGACAGCCCTTGACATCCAATACACGGAGGTTGAATATGATTGGCAGCCTTGCAAATCCAATCAGAGATTTCTGCATTGCAAAGTCAAAATGGGTCCAGCTGCATGTGAGGAGGATAGGTTTAGCTCGGGCCAATCTCAAGTTTCTCAAGTTTCTTTATTAGTTGTCATACAGAAGTACAGAATACTTTTATACAAAATGTAACATAAAGAAGCATTTTGTATAAAAGTATTCTGTACTTCTGTATGACAACTAATAAAGAAACTTGAGAAACTTGAGATTGGCCCGAGCTAAACCTATCCTATCACATGCAGCTGGACCCATTTTGACTATGTGAAAGTTGAGACTATGAGAAAGTTGTTGTTTAGTAGTTAGTAAGCTGTACAGCTATAACAAGTCAGGCTAAATTAAACTTTGCGCCAACATTAGGACCGAAGTATAAACCAGCAACTGAGCAACATGAAGAAGTGGATTTATGCATCTGGATCAGAAAAAACGTTGTGGATGAAAAAGTAAGTACGCTACAGTGCTTGTATGCTAACAGTAGCTAGGCAGCTTAGCCTACATCACAATGATAATCACCAAGCTAACTTACTGTACACACTGTAGGGCTGGGCAATTAATCGAAACAGAATCGCGATATCGATTCATAGACCTATGCAATCTAATTTCTAAGTTATGACTATTTTCTTTTATTAAAATTTTTTTTTTTTTTTTTTTTTTTTAATTATTTTATCTGGGTTGAACATGATTTGTGGAACTCCCTCTGGTGTTGTGGTCGTGGTATTCACTGACCTTTGGGAAGTATTTCGACATGCACATGGGTATCTTAGTGGTGTAGTGTATCTTGTAGACCAGGCCCATTGCAAGTTGCTGTACTCTGTCGTCTACTCTAAGCCATCCTAGGTTGTCAAAGTGGACAGGGGTGAGGTGGGTTTTAGGAGTAAGGTCAAGCAGTAGTCTGACCAGTTTGTTTTGTGATGTTTGTAATCTTGTTTTTAGTGCCTTTGAGGTGCTTTGGTACCATGAGGTGCAAGCATAGTCGTAGTACCCTTGAATGAGTGCTCCTGTTAGAGTCTTCAAGGTATTCTTGTTTACCAGAGAGGAGATCCGGTACAGGAATCTAGTTTGTTGGTTGACTTAGTTTTATTACATTGGATCCCATTTTGTCACAGGAAAGATTTGCCTCTATAGGATGGAACCCAGGTAGGTAATTTCATCTTTCCCTTTAAGATAAGATAAGATAAGATATTCCTTTATTGATCCCCTTGGGGAAATTCAGGCATCATAGCAGCATGGGGGAAGGGGGGGGGGTACAGGTAGTGAAAACAACACAAGCAGTGTAAACAAATAGGTCAATATAATTTACTATCTAACTAACTGAAATATACATTTTTCATTATTCACAGTATCACAGTATCCACATAAGGTGCAGTATGCATAAGGTAGTGTTATTGTCCTACTTGGGTTCCTATTAGTTCTAGGTCGATGTCTGGCAGCAGTCGCTGCCCACTGTTGTGGAGCCTGATGGCCACTGGTATGAAGGACTGTCCGAGGCGGTTAGTTGAGTGTCGGGGGGGTATGAGTCTGTGGCTTCCTTGTCACCTTCACCTAATATGTTTTGATCTGGTCAGGTGCGCTGTCACCTAAAATGTTTTGATCTGATCAGGTGCGCTGTCACCTAATATGTTTTGATCTGGTCAGGTGCGCTGTCACCTAATATGATTTCATCTGGCCATGTGCGCTGTCACCTAATATGTTTTCATCTGGTCAGGTCCGCTGTCACCTAATGTTAATATGTTTTCATCTGTGTCCACTGACCACTGACACACAGTGGGGGATGTTTTAAAAATATTATTTAATATATAATATAATATAATAATTTGTGCTTCACCTAAAAATTTGGTCAGCAGCCTCCACTGCTTTGAGGTCAACCTTGAAGCACAACAGAGGCTTCTTTTTGAAAGAGATTGAGCAGTCGAGACTTTGAAAGGTGGGATTGGCTGCACTTATTCTTGAAAGTATTTTATTTTTGTGTGTTACCATTCTAAACTTTATCGTTGTTGGCTTGTTGGTGAGCAAGACACTGAAACCTGTTCCAAGAGGGCCGCAAATGATTGACCCTGAAAAAGTGAATGAGATGAAGAAAGAGAGAGAAATCATCAAGTTGCAGTCACAATTTATGGTCACAATGTACAGCACTGAACCAGTGAATATGGATTTGATTGTGAATAATGTCATGTGAAGAGATATGGCAGAGAGCTACTGTTTGTCTTATAAACCCTTTAATTTCTTCAGTGACCATATCTCCCTCATATATTTCCATATATCATACAATATTTCCATATCACAGTATATCTCCTTCCCGTGTGTGTGTGTGTGTTCATGTGTGTGTTCGTGTGTGTGTGTGTGTGTGTGTGTGTGTGTGTGTGTGTGTGTGTGTGTGTGTGTGTGTGTGTGTGTGTGTGTGTGTGTGTGTGTGTGTGTGTGTGTGTGTGTGTGTGTGTGTGTGTGTGTGTGTGTGTGTGTGTGTGTGTGTGTGTGTGTGTGTGTGTGTGTGTGTGTGTGTGTGTGTGTGTGTGTGTGTGTGTGTGTGTGTGTGTGTGTGTGTGTGTGTGTATGTTCATGTGTGCTTGTGTGTGGAGAGATCAGTGTTCTGATGGCCTGGGGGAAGAAGCTAAGTCTCTGTTCTTGCTGCATGTATGCGAAGGTGCTTGCCTGACCGCAGCAGCTTGAACAGGCTAATGTGCCAATAGACATTAATTTAGATCCAATGTTTCACATTTCATTGACATCTAACCTCAGACACAGACTAATGGCTGATTCTTCTTTGGAGCACTCTGGCAAGGTATCCAGGCATCTTGTCGTCTCTTTGGAACCTTGACTATAATACCGTAGCATTGCAACAATCAGAAAGTCAGTATATTCATTACAACAGCAATGTATTGTACACACACACACATCATCACTTATATCCCACTTCTGCTCTCACTAGTCTCCCACTCCCACTCTCACTAGCTAGCTACATTGGGCTGGCAGCTAACAATCTACAAACTAACTAGCTACCGCTATCACTCTAGAAGTAGAGTTGCTAATAATTATAATACATTTTCTTAATAATTACAATTTCATAATTTCTCTCCCACTTCTACACTCACTAGCTAGCTACATTGGGCTTGCCACGTTTCATGTAAAAGAATATTGGACACTCAATCTCTTCCCACAGCCAGAATAATAGATCAATTTACCCAAAATTGTCTTTGCTGAATAACTTCAGGTGGGATGTGACATGAAACAGGGTTAGGGTTTTGGTTGGTTGGTGTGTAACCCGGTCGCATCTATTCGAAAGGCAACCGGCTCATGCGTCCGCGTTCGCGTTTTGCGCTCTGATTGGCCACTGACCTACGCTAGTTTTGCCCCCGCGGTATGAGCGGAGAAATAATGCGTGGACACTTTGAAATGGGTATCACAGTAGTAAGTCCTACTGTAGAACATATTATTAGCATGACATCTGAATGCATGGACACTTTGAAATGGGTATCACAGTAGTAAGTCCTACTGTAGAACATGACATATTAGCATGACATCTGATTTATTAATGCCAATACTAAAGATTACGAACAAACACAATAGGCACAAGTGTAAATCATGGATTAGTCACTCAGTTTAAACATTAGACATAGTTCACCTTGTTTGTCTGCTGCCTGTGGATCCTATGGTCACAAGTTCAAATCACTCTTGGTTAAAGTTTTTTTTTTTTTTACATTTAATTAATCTATCCACTCTGGTTGGATGGTGTGTATGTATATGTATGTATTGTGCTGTATAATGACAATACATTTGAATCGAATCTCATTTTGAAATCGCTACGCTGCCTATGGACACGACAGTGGCAGCCAGCTTCGGAGGTGCATTGCACCATGGTGATCCACTCAACAAGTAGCGATTTCAAAATGAGATTCGATTCAAATGTATTGTCATTATACAGCACAATACATACATATACATACACACCATCCAACCACACAGTTAAACTGAGTGACTAATCCATGATTTACACTTGTGCCAATTGCGTTTGTCCCTAATCTTTAGTATTGGCATTAATAAATCAGATGTCATGCTAATATGTCATGTTCTACAGTAGGACTTACTACTGTGATACCCATTTCAAAGTGTTTCTACGCTCATACCGCAGGGGCAAAACTAGCGTAGGTCAGTGGCCAATCAGAGCGCAAAACGCGAATGCGGAAGCATGAACCGGTTGCCTTTAGAATAGACGCAAACCGGTCAGCACTGCTTTAAGTTGCACTGTGATACCCTGGTCCACCAGGGGGCGTAACTTTTCACTTTTCATGTAATTAACTTCAGATAGTAGAGCATTACATTACTTAAGTCTCAACTCTTGTTTAATATATTTTTTAGATATAAAAAAAAAGGGAGAAAAAAAAGAAGAAAAGGGTAATGCTTGAATGTTCTATTTTCTCGATTTGAGGTACAATGGAGAACTTTGGTCATATCAGGTGTAATCTTCTAGATAGAAAGGTCATCTTGGACTTCAATTGAAGCTTATAGATGTGGGAAGTTTTTCATATCCATGTGAGGCAGCAACATGTATAATAAAATACTTGAAAATGATCACTTTTGATTACAATTTGTCAGGCGGACAGAATTTTTTTTGTCTTTTGGGGTATTCTGAGTGCGATATTTGACAATAGAAAGGTAGTAAGCCCCAGAGTATTATTCTGATACTTTCCCCTATGTGTCAGGATACACCATGCAAAGTTTCAGACTTATCTGATAATTTATGCAGTTGCAGTACCCTCATATTTGCGATTTCATAATTTCGCCAGAAGCTTTTCCCAAAAATAGTTTTTTTTGGCCACTGAGGCCAAACGGGGCTGAGTTGGGGGTGGTGATTATCAACTTGTGATGGCCCAAGGTATAGGATAACAGGAAATAATAATGAAAAAAGGGTAGCAAAAAACATCCTGAGGGGTGGACCTGGCTCCCGGCCTAGTACTGTTATAGTGGGCTATGTATAGTGAGCCCCACTAAATGCTTTTTATCAGACAACATCTGAGTGCAAAACGCACAATTTCGGTTTCATAACCATCACTGCAAATTGACTTTTGAAAACAATGATATTATCAAATTGACCCATGGTTGGTATAGCCTGGCCATATTGGTATAGCCTGGCCATATAATTATAAAGCACAAAGCCCATTCAGTGTGAAAATCAACCTGTACGAGGCAAATGATCCCAACCTATGAGGCCCGAAACGTTCGATTTTCTTTCAACAGTTTCATGGGAAGGGGGTCCTTCGAGGTCCTACCAAGTCGTCCATTTGTATCTCAGGTCATGTCGTCCTCCCTCAAATCCATCCGCTGTTGAGAGTCTGACGGTGCCAGAGAGAGTTCCCGATGACATCAGCGTTAGAGTAAGGCAACGCCAGAGTGTTCCGACTCCTATCTCTCCAGGGTAATATAATTGAGCCTCGGGACGCTGGCCAAAGGAACAAGGGAGTAGAGGGGTTAGTCATCGGTCAACGCATTGACCACAGCTGTGGATTACGGGGCAGCGGCAACAACAACAACACTTATCTATCATCGAAAACATACGGCAGATAAGGCGCAGAGACTTTTAATGGGATTTGTGGATGACATCATCTCCTAATCAGATGAATGCATTAAATATATTGAAATTTGGATATTTTCATATTCCTATCTCCGGCTCCATATCTCTTTGCCCGTTCTGTTTATTATGTTCCTGGTCTGATGGGGTTGAAGGGCTAAGGAGGTGTAATTTAGTGTAACTAATGATTTGCTGACCAGCTTCCCTCAAGCTCATTCTGTCAATATTTTGGGCACACACACACACACACATACACATACACATACACAGGTGGGTAAAAACAGCGTCCACTGAAATAAGCAGAGTGAATAAATAGATATTCTGAACATGCTATTTGCAATAGTGCTTAGTGCTTTGCGTCATCAACGATAATAATGTAATAACAAGGTAATACGGTGTGTGTGTGTGTGTGTGTGTGTGTGTGTGTGTGTGTGTGTGTGTGTGTGTGTGTGTGTGTGTGTGTGTGTGTGTGTGTGTGTGTGTGTGTGTGTGTGTGTGTGTGTGTGTGTGTGTGTGTGTGTGTGTGTGTGTGGGGGAAACTAAAAATAAATAGTGATGTTGCTCCAATCCCAATCACCCACCCCTTCACACACACACACACACACACACACACACACACACACACACACACACACACACACACACACACACACACACACACACACACACACACACACACACACACACACACACACACACACAAACACATCATAATCATCATAATCATCATAATCACGGAACTAGTTAGTCATAAAGTAATTAGCAGCCAAAACACAGTAGTTTATTGCCCCCTAAGTGTGGTGGGAATTTACATATTGAGCACAGCGGCATCGTCATGGGAACAGTGATGACACAATCCATTGTGAGCAAGCTGTCATGACTTCACTGCACACACACACACACACGCACATGCACACGCACACACGCACGCACACACACACACACACACACACACACACACAGAGAAAGGAACGCCCAATCACCCCCACAATACATTTTTCTTGATGAATATTCATCTAGATATTCAACTCATGATTGTAATAAGCAGACTATGAGATCAAACCTGTGATCCAGTGAAAAGAGGGGTGTCGTGTGGGAGGATGACGAGCAGTAGAACAGAGCCTGAGGTGCAAAAAAAAGCAGGACATTCTGATGTGGCTGGTTTATAGAGCTATATCTTATTAAACAAAGCTCTCACAATCTCATTTAAAGGTATAGATGAGATATCCATTGATGCGCGACCCGCTCCATCTACAATCGATTAGGTGCACACGCATGCATGCACGCACCTGTGCACCGGCTGCACACGCACACCGACATGTGCTTTGGTTCGCCACCTGGATTAGGTTACAGAGGGAGGGTGAGACCTGGTCTATATGTGTGTGTGTGTGTGTGTGTGTGTGTGTGTGTGTGTGTGTGTGTGTGTGTGTGTGTGTGTGTGTGTGTGTGTGTGTGTGTGTGTGTGTGTGTGTGTGTGTGTGTGTGTGTGTGTGTGTGTGTGTGTGTGTGTGTGTGTGTGTGTGTGTGTGTGTGTGTGTGTGTGTGTGTGTGTGTGTGTGTGTGTGTGTGCGTGCGCGTGTGTTGTACGTGTGACAAGGTGAACAAACAGACCTGCCAGACTGTCCGTGCTTTTCCATGGCGAGGAAGAATACAGAGCAGCCCCCCCACCTCCCCCAACCAATACAACAGAAGGATTGTTACCCCCCCCCCCCTCTCTCTCATCCCGTTTCCTCCTCCTCTGTTGTCTCCCCCTATCTCTCCTTTCATCTATCACAGCCCACCACCACCAATTTTTTATTTTTTTTCTCTCTCTCTGCATCCAATTTGCTGTGTGTAGCCTCCGCGGCTCAGTTCTGATCAGTATTAGGAGCGCTGCCCCCGGAATCACTGGCGGTGATCTCTGTTTTGCTGACTTTGCTTTTTTTAAAGTGAAATTTAAGTGTTGCATTTTCTTTCTTTTTTGTTCCGTCTTTCTCAAGGAATTGTGGAGTGTGTTGTTCACCCACGTCAAGGAGCAACATTTAATTGAATTTGTGTGCAGAGTTGTCTTTCTTTCTCTGAGGTAGTGGACACTACTCTTTTTTTATCAACTATTTTTGCATTTCTCTCCTTCCCTTTTTTTGTCTTATCTCCACAGCCTGCTCTCTGTTTCAAACCCCCTTAATCTATAGCTATGCCACCGGGCCCCTCAGGGCATCGTATCCTCCCAGCTGTCTCTCACACCTTTACATCAGTGTTCCCCTCAACGCCCCCTTCCATCCTCCCAACCTCCATCTTCACCTCTGCATTCTTTCAACCTGGTCTCTATTTGCTTCTCCGACACCTCACAGCGCCTCACAGCCTGTCACAGCGTCATTCAGTATACTCCTCTTCATGTCACCTGCCCCCTCCCAAGAGGAAGTGTCCTCCTGTTAGAAACCGTGACAATCGTAGCATTTAAACAGGTTTACAGAGCGTTTTATTCAGCATAATGGTGGCTTACCTATATAGCCTATAACCTATATACAAATATAATAGCCTATAATTTCTCCCTATGTTTAAATCTCAACTCAATTCAACCACGGAGAATACAAACGTGGAAAATCAACAAACTAAATTATTTCAAATAGTTACCATGGGAAATAAATAAAAATAATTATTGTTTCAAAACATAATTATTAAATGTCAGTACTCAACACAAAATGCATAATGAAGCTAACAAATAAGATAGCTAAAATTACATGTGAGCAAAGAAACAGAAAACAACAAAAAACTAAACTAAAATACTTTACAGTGTTAAATACAATTTAAGATTATTTTTAAAAGTTAATTTACTGTAAATGCAGCAAATATTCCATGAGTCTGCTGCATTAATACTAAAAGCAGTCTTTCCTAGACCGGTCCTGGCACTAGGTACCTGAAGAACCAGCCACAGTCACTGGAGTGAGTTAAAGGTGGGCCAAGGTTCCAACACAACATAGATGTTGCGGATTATTTTACAACCAGAGCTTTAGAGATACACCAACGCTGATGATTATTACGTCTCTCAGTCAGAGAAGACCACCAACTCCACCTTAGAGGATACAGTGGTGAGTATTGTAGCTATCACCAGTAAACCTCAGGCCAGAGTGGTAAACAGAATCTCAGTGTGAAATGGTAGAAATAGCTTGTTTCATAGGATATTAGATGTGTTTCCCTTCCATGTCAGGCTAATGTCATGCTATATAGGAGCCTTGGCTACTCGATAAGAAGACACTCTCTATTTAAACCGTCCTGTAAAAAGAAACCTAAGCGTAGATTGAAATAACTGCACCTTGCCACCAAGACCGTAAGGCTTTATTGTGTTTTAATCCTGTTTTAAATTACAGGCATATTTGTTAAAAAGCTGAATTAATTCCTGCTAAAAACAGAGAAAGAAATGGCAAAAACCTAATTTCGGAAATTGATGGCATAAATTCTGAGCACTTGAGAAAGTGACAGTGTTTGTATTTCATGTGAATAATAAAGGCATCGTTAAAACGTTAGGTTATGACTATAACCAAGTTCTGTTAGTTAGGGGCGATGCTTGGCTTCGCCTTCTGCACTATCTCGCGTACGTGCACGCGTACTGAATAAACCACAAATGTACCTCTAATACCAGTATTAGTCTGACCACACCCCTCATCAGCTTACCTTCATAAGCAGGTGTGTGGTCACCTGCTCTCCTCCTTCCCAAGCTTTCACCACAAGGTGAGGTCAAGGGCTGCAGCGGCCGTCCGAAGCCAAGCATCGCCCCTAACTAACAGAACTTGGTTATAGTCATAACCTAACGTTCTGTATCGTTAGTGGCTTAGCTTGGCTTCGCCTTCTGCACAAGGGAGGCCAAGCGGAGCCACTTGGCTGACAAATACACCCCGCTGACAGCCCCCCAAAACCATCAGAACAGGGAGGGCCGAGCCCCCCCGACCCCCCCTAATGGAGGGTAGCCCCCCTATTAGGGACGTCACGGGAGGGCGACGGACCCGACCGTGCGAAGAGGCACTCAAGCAACTCAACGCACAGGGTGAGCAGACCGTGGCTTGACCCACGACTACACACACGCACAACCCGCATGCCACCCGGGAACGAACGGAGGAACAACCTCGTTACTGCCCCCAGAATCACGGGGTCAAGGGCAAACCCAACCCCGTGGCAAGGCCGTAGCAGCGGAGCACGAAGGAAGACCCAGACCCACCAAAAGGACTGGACTCCCTGGAATGGGGGCCCGGAGAAGTCCATGATGCCAGCATCAAGACCCCACCAGGTGGGCACGTAGTGCCCCGCCCCCCACATCGCCAGCGTATTCGGACAAAGGCCCCCAGTTACTGCACCTGGTATTCCCAGGCGGAACCAACCAGGCCAGTAAGCCGAGCGGGCCCCGTCCCCCCAATAGTACACCGCCTGGCACACTGACCCTGCAGAATAGGCAGTCAGCATGGCCGTAAGCACACAAAAAAGGTTAACCAACGGAAGCAGGCAGCGCACCGGGGAAAAACCAGGCAACAGGCTGTTAACCCTAGCCTGGAGACTGCGGACGAGACAGGCGCCAGAGGGGACAGCTGAACACAGCCGCCCCGGCGGAAGGAGCGTAAGCTGGCGGTGTTGCATGACCAAGCCTCCATTTAACAACCCCCACCCAGAGGGGTCGAGGCAGAGAAGGCTGACACGATTGGCAGACGTCATGAACGTGCAGGGGCACCCTCAACCGGTGAACCCGGGAGTTGACACTGCTCCAACACACCAGGGAACCAACCACCTCGGTGTTACCCAATGCGGTGGTTGTTCCTATAACCCCTCAAGAAAAAACTCCAAAACACACCTGCGGGTATACACCGGCTATACCGCAGTACAAGTGTTTCAGTTTCCAAAAAGGGTTAACCCAGGCCTACGGGTCGCAAACATCACTTCGGACCGGGCCTGGCGGTACGGGAAGCACAGGGTCACCAGAGGAGGTCAAAAAACCACCCCCACAGGCCCCTCTTCGCCATGCGTGAGAGAGGAGCGAAAAACAATGGAGAACCAGCCCCTAAGCACACCGTACCTGGTATTCCCCGGCGGTCTCCCAACCAAGTACTAACCAGGACCAACCTGTGTAGCGGCCGAGATCCGACGAGATCGAGCGCGTACAGAATGGCATGGCTGTAAGCCATGACGACAGTGCTGAGTAAAAACATACCCAACCAGGGTCTCCATAGCGCTTAACCCTGTGACACCCAGACCGACCTGGCATTTTTCCCCCTGAAAAAAGCCCAAGTCCCTCAGGGTACCAGAACAGCAGATCTGCATCCCCGGCGGACAACGGGTTCAACTGATCTGGACCAGCGTGACCAGAACCAGTCCCGTGCCCTAACCACGCCGACATGCCCCAGGAAAAGGGCAGATATGCGTGTTGATCTTAACATGAAAAGAAGGCGCCACCCAGACGTCGGGACGAACCGCGCCTGGTGGCCCACCCCAAGGGCGTGAGACCCCACTACATATGTTCAGATCCATCCCGTCATCATCCCCCAGACATGAACGAGGATCCGTCGACAACCCACCCAGGTCATGGGATGTGGTCGCCGGAAGAGGAAAAAACCCCCATCTCAGTTGCTTTATAAAAACGCTGTTTCAACCACAAGCAACTAAGGCGTGCCAGTCAATCGCCTGTTTACAGCGAGCTAGCACTATACGTGCGTCGGGACACACCCCCATCAATGAACAGGCTATTTAGACCTGCCATTGAATCCCCAAGGCGCCCAGGGGAACGACAAGAGGGGTGTGACACTCCCTAACTCCAACACTTCTGGAATAGAAAGAAGGAAGCATCAACAGTATGTATCCCAGTCTACACAGCCGGGGTAAAAAATTTTCACATTTTTACATCCCACCACCCTCCCATAGGAAAGAGACGGGGATCCCCAGAGAGACTTCCCACGCGAGCTGTACAGATTGAAAAGAATATATTGCACCTTGAGCCATGTAAAAAACTGGTTTTAGGGCCTCCGGGGAAGAGGCACCGAACCCATACACACTCAATAAACGAATTGAATCGAATATACATACAATAGAAAAGGACCCTTCTAGAGGGTCCACTCACTTTGACAATCTGAGGAGGAAGGCTCTGTACTCTGATGGAGGCTTCCTCACATGGATCACATGGAAGAAGGAGTCCGAACTCACAGAAGGCCTGAGTAGGCGCTTGGTGAGGAGGAGCCCTGACCACCCCCCCTGAAAACAGATCCATCACATGGACCTGAACAGCACACGGAAGTCCTACCAACAGAGACGCGCACGGTGACGTACTCTATGGCGGGGGAATTCCTGCGGTGCACACGCCCAATATACCAGGCCGTGGGACCAGGAACTCCCTCCCCCCCCCCCCCCCCCCCCCCCCCCCGTAACGTGCCGAACCGCCACGTGACGGGAACCTTGAAGGACAGGGGGTGTACCCCTGACCGACAGAACAATGGGGAGAGGAAAGGTTACCAGTTCACCCCTTTACGACCCCACACCCATGATACGACGTAACGACAAAAAGAGAATATGACACAGTCATAGTCAGCTCTATGAAGCGTTTCACAGCTCCACACAGCGCACGAGCTAACCTGCTATCTGATTTTTACTAAGGAAAAACACAGAATAGAGAGGGCTCTAAGAACCCCGGTCCAACATACACATGTGCTTCTGTGGCCAGTACAACCCAGTTGTAGGTCACATGACACACACAACCCATCATCATCACAATGAGAGAATACATCATTCTTGATTAGTATCGACCACAGGCCTTGCTAAGCACACGACAGCAACCAAACCAATTTCCCTTTAGGAAATAAGTTTCTCCAGCAGATTTAGCACAACCTCAGCAATCAAGCTGAGAGTTACATCGTATCCCTACCACACAAAAGACACAATTAATGCACAACATGTCTGATAGGAGGTGATAAAGTCCCCAGGGAACCGGGGGGGGAAAAACACAATCCTCCTATTTCACCCTCAATACGGCCAGTTAAAACAGGAAAACCTGTTAATGTGTGAACTCACTGTCCATTGTCATTACAGTCTGAGAAAGAACATTCTTTTACTCACTCGTCACCAAGCATAGCTTCATAGGTTAGTTGCCTTAGTAGTGAGTACACGGTACACATAAACACCATGATGTTTCTCACACAACAACCAGATCAATACATCACGACCTGCACGGAGAAGCTACTGCCAGTGACAAAAACAGCTCACACACAACCCGCAACGTATCTCAAATGCATTGCAACAACACACGTTTTGGGAAAAAACACCGTCATTCACAATACATTTAGCAAGGTAAAACCAGAAGACGTGTTATGAGGGTCTGGCCAACCCCGTACCTGCCCGGAACGCAGATCAGCGAAGTGCAGTCACAAGCGTCCCGTGTTGTTCGATCCGGGCAGCGTCGCCGCTCCACCAGTCGCTACAGTCCTCTTTGTTGACGCAATCCCCGTCTAGGCTCGGGCAGGGTTGACGAACATCCCCTGTCAAGGATGACGTCGTGGTCAAAAGTGTAAAACATGTTAAAAATCAAAGCACGTTCAACAGAATAGCATCAAGCTAACGGCTGCTCCAGCCGTTCGGGTGCTATCGCTTCCGCTCGCGAGACGCCGATCTACGACGCACGCGATCAGGAGCGAGCTCCCGGCGGCGCGCGAGAAGCCAAGCCACCCCGCGCCAGGCCACCGACCGGCTAACCGTAAGCTATGAACATGTAAACAATGACATAACACTCACCCAGACAGGCCGCCGTTCTGAACCCTCCTCACTTTTTAAGAGAAAAAGGAAAAACAAGACGTCAACACCGCTTCACAACGGTGACAATAACACGTCCGGCGGAATCAGCACAGTACCAACTGGCCTGTATAGCTGACTTTGAACATGAATCTGCCGCTATCGCACATTACATGCACATATCCCCTCGTGAAGGAATACTCTCATTTGGATATGAAAGATGGGGTCTTAACACGGTGACAGAGAGAATCCACTCGTCCAGAACACACAGGGATCACCAGTGTCAATGGTCGCGGCCCACTAGTTAAAACTATAATGGTCGCCAGACCAAGGCCTTCTGTCGCCTAGACGGCTAAACAAAGGACCCTAGCCTGGGGCCGGTTTCCATAACTTCGTCTAGTAGCCCCCATAGCACTAACAGACAAGTGGAGCCCGCCAGCAAAACACTACTCACCCAACCTGGAACGCACCGCTCCTCACAACAGCGGCATGTCCGACAGTTCAGCTGTGGCCTGACAGGTTTCACCCCAACAAACACAGCAAGGAACTGCAGTTGAGAAGCATGCAGCGGCGTGCTCCCAATACGAAAACCGGTGGAGGGTTTGTAGAATGATCATCATCTTCTAGACACTCCAGTACGAAGACAATATCGCCGTATTTTCTCGAAAATAGTGAGAGAGAAAATAAAGATATGATGTCAACGTATCCTTGTTTCCCAAGCTGTTCCTAATCCAATTTCTTCCATCATGGTGTCAAGTGTGGGGATCTACCGAGGCACCTCTTCCTTGTGGTGAAAGCGAGAAGGAGGAGAGCAGGTGACCACACACCTGCTTATGAAGGTAAGCTGATGAGGGGTGTGGTCAGACTAATACTGGTATTAGAGGTACATTTGTGGTTTATTCAGTACGCGTGCACGTACGCGAGATAGTGCAGAAGGCGAAGCCAAGCTAAGCCACTAACGATACAGAACTGTCACCGTGTTGAGGAATAGCCCATGGTTTGTTTAAACCCAAGGTAAACAATGCTGCATTATAAATCTACATATTTTCTGACTGATCAAATCCTTAATTCAATCAGAGTTTGTCATTTAACAAAACTATCTCGGGATATGATTAACAACGTAGAGCAGTAGAAGGATTACTGAGCCACCTATACAGAACACTGACAATGTCATTGAAGATAAAACGTGACAGTTTCCATTGCAAAGAAAAACTAAAACTAACATAACATTTTTTACAGTACAGTATGTAGCTACACTTCATAATCATACATCACTCATCTCTGTGCCTACTGGAAAGGCACCATAGGAGGGGAGTAGCACACGGTCAAAGGAAAGGGAGCATGTCTATGTTCCCCGGGTCCTATGTTCCCCGGTAGCGATAGATAGTCAGACCACCAGCCCTGATTCCAAACTCTAACCTTAACCAACTTCGAAAGAGGGCCTAAGCTTAACCAGTTCGAAACAAGGCGGACATTAATAATTAATAAAATTATAAAAATTAATACAATTTTCAATCAATCAATCAATCGGGGAACATAGGACCCGGGGAACAAGGACCCGGGGAACATAGGGATGACCCCAAAGGAAAGTAGCAAGAGGCTAACAGGCTACAGTCAGACTAATAAAAAGGCTAACAAGCAGACTACAGTCAGAATAACAAGCAGACTACAGTCAGACTAATAAGCAGGCTATCAAGCAGGCTAACAAGCAGGCTACAGTAAGTCTAACAAGCAGGCTAACAGTCAGACTAACAAGCAGGCTACATACTAACAAGCAGGCTACAGTCAGGCTTACAAGCAGGCTTTGATTGATTGATTGATTGATTGAAAAGTTTATTAACAGATTGCAGAATGGGTACAGTACAGTAGATCAATACATACAATTGTTAAGGGGATGCAGACCAGAGAAAGACTTTCGTCTTGTTTACATCAGGGTCCCCCATTTTCAATTCATCATAACATATATGACACACACGACATACAGATAGACAGTACTGCTACATACATTTATGACATACCAGATTTGCAAATACAGTACTGTTTGTGATACAAAAAGTGTCCAGAAAAAGAGTGTATATACATTTGACGTAGAAACTGTACATTGGAGGAGGTTGGGTAGGTGGGGTGGGGTTGGGTCTAACAGTTAGACTAACAAGCAGGCTACAGTCAGGCTAACAAGCAGGCTACAGTCAGGCTATCAAGCAGGCTACAGTCAGACTAACAAACAGGCTAACAGTCAGTCAGACTAACAATCAGGCTACAGTCAGGCTAACAAGCAGGCTAACAAGCAAGCTACAATCAGGTTACAGACAGGCTAACAAGCAGGGGGGGTCTGCTGATGGAGACTCAGTGTTCAGGGTAACAGAGCATGAGGTGAGGCGGACCTTTAAAAAAGAATGTGAAGAAATGAATATCAGGAAGGCAGCGGGACCGGACGGCATCCCCGGCCACCTCCTAAAAGTCTGTGCCGACCAACTGGCCCCGGTATTCACTGACATATTTAACCTGTCCTTAGAACAGGCTGTCATCCCCACCTGCCTGAAGAAGTCCACTATCATCCCTGTACCTAAAAAATCCAAGCCTGCTTGCCTCAACGACTACCGCCCTGTAGCTCTCACCTCCATAGCCATGAAGTGCTTTGAGAAGCTAGTAAAGGGCCACATCTGCTCCTCCCTCCCCATCAACCTGGACCCACTGCAATTTGCATACCGCCCCAACAGGTCCACGGAGGACGCCATAGCCCATGTGCTGCATACAGCAGCATCACACCTGGACAAGAGGAAGGGGAACTATGTGAGAATGCTATTCATCGACTACAGCTCGGCATTCAATACCATAGTCTCCTCCAAACTCATAGCCAAGCTCAGGGACCTGGGCTTGAACTATGACCTCTGCCAGTGGGTCTTGGACTTCCTGACGGGCAGACCCCAGGTGGTGAGAGCAGGCAACTGCACCTCCTCATCCATCACCCTCAACATAGGGGCCCCCCAGGGCTGTGTTCTGAGTCCCCTCCTCTACTCCCTGTACACACACGACTGTGTGGCTCAGCGGAGTAACAACACAATCATCAAATTTGCTGACGACACAGTAGTGGTGGGCCTGATCTCTGCAAACGACGAGAGGGCCTACCTGGAAGAGGTCAAGGTCCTGGCGGGATGGTGCCAGGAAAACAGCCTCTCCCTGAACGTCAGCAAAACAAAGGAGGTGATTGTGGACTTCAGGAGGTCGGGGGTCAAGGACTACAGCCCCCTCAGCATCGACAGGGCACCGGTTGAGAGAGTGAACAGCTTTAAGTACCTCGGAGCCCACATATCCGAGGACTTGACATGGACCACACACATTGACAGTGTTGTGAAGAAGGCACGACAACGCCTCTACTTCCTCAGGCGCCTAAGGAAGTTCCAAGTCAGTCAGAAGATCCTTAAGAACTTCTACTCATGTACAATAGAGAGCATCCTGACTGGCAACATCACCTCCTGGTTTGGGAATAGCACTGCACAAGACCGAAGCAGACTACAAAGAGTGACACGTTCAGCCCAACGCACAATTGGAGGGGGGCTCCCCACCCTCCAGAACATTTACAACAAGCGGTGCAGGGGTAAGGCTAAGAGAATCATTAAGGACTCCAGCCACCCGAACAACTGCCTCTTTGAACTGCTGCGGTCAGGCAAGCGATACCGGAGTCTCAAGGCAAGCACAGAAAGACTCAGAAGAAGCTTCTATCCCCAGGCCATCATGCTGCTTAACGAACAATAAACACTATACAACAACCACCAAATGCACACAGCACACACATCCACACGCACACACTCACTTTAAACAAACAACACAATGCAGCACCCACTCTCCACACTTTAGATCACCTAAACACACTTTATATTTATTGATAAAGGATTTGCACTACAACTCGTACACCTTACTGTAAATTGTACCTAAATTGTACCTTATCCCATTTCTGCTTTGCACTATATAGTATTGTATATTAGTACACTGCATAGTATATTGTATATTATATGGTAACTCAGTTATGTCTATTCCGCATCGAACATTGTACATATGTCTATACTGAACACTGTGACCTAATTTTTTTACTTCTAATTTACATGCTATGTTATTTCATACTTATCTTGTCTAGCACAGTCTCTGGAGCGTAACAGTAAGAAGCATTTTGTATAAAAGTATTCTGTACTTCTGTATGACAACTATTAAAGAAACTTGAACTTGAAACTTGCTATAGTCAGGCTAACAAACAGAGTAGGCTATAGGCATGCTAACAAGCAGTAGAGTAGGCTATAGGTAGGCTAACAAGCAGTAGACTAGGCTATAGGCAGGCTAACACGCAGTAGAGTAGGCTATAGGCAGGCGAACACGTAGTAGAGTAGGCTATAGGCATGCTAACAAGCAGTAGACTAGGCTATAGGCAGGCTAACACGCAGTAGAGTAGGCTATAGGCATGCTAACAAGCAGTAGAGTAGGCTATAGGTAGGCTAACAAGCAATCGACTAGGCTATACGCAGGCTAACACGCAGTAGAGTAGGCTATAGGCAGGCTAACACGTAGTTGAGTAGGCGGGAGCATGTCTATGTTCCCCGGGTCCTATGTTCCCCGGGTTCTATGTTCCCCGCTTTGATTGATTGATTGATTAAAAATGTTAGACCACGAGCCCTGATTCCAAACTCTAACCTTAACCAGTTTGAAAGAGGGCCTAAGCTTAACCGTTCGAAACAACGCGGACATTAATAATTAATAAAATAATAAAAATTAATAAAATTTTCAATCTATTAATCAATCAAAGCGGGGAACATAGAACCCGGGGAACATAGGACCCGGGGAACATAGGGATGATCCCGAGTAGGCTATAGGCAGGCTAACAAGCAGTAGAGTAGGCTATAGGCAGGCTAACAAGCAGTAGAGTAGGCTATAGGCAGGCTAACAAGCAGTAGAGTAGGCTATAGGCAGGCTAACACGCAGTAGAGTAGGCTATAGGCAGGCTAACAAGCAGTAGAGTTGATAATAGGCAGGCTAACAAGCAGTAGGCTACAGTCAGGTTACAGACACACTAACAAGCACTAGGCTATTAGGCAGGCTAACAAACAGTAAGCTACAGTCAGGTTAATAAGCAGGCTAATAGGCTACAGTCAGGCTAACAAGCAGTAGGCTATAGGGGAGCGTATCTATGGTCCTATGTTCCCCGCTCCCGATAAAAAGGGTCCTATGTTCCCCGGGTCCTATGTTGATAGGCCTACGTGCAAATCTGTTTGAGCTTAAAATAATTGATATAGGCCTAGGCCTAATTTATCGGGAGCATGTCTATGTTCCCCGGGTCCTATGTTCCCCGGGTCCTATGTTCCCCGCTTGATTGATTGATTGATTGATTGATTGAAAATGTTAGACCACCAGCCCTGATTCCAAACTCTAACCTTAACCAACTTCGAAAGAGGGCCTAAGCTTAACCAGTTTGAAACAAGGCGGACATTAATAATTAATCAAATTTAAAAAATTTATAAAATTAATTAATCAATCAAGCAGGGAACATAGGACCCGGGGAACATAGGGATGATCCCAATTTATCAATATCATTCACCACCTAGCCAACAATATTATTCTCTTTCCTCCAGAAACATTCTCAATTCCATTTCTCTTGTTTCCGTGCCGGCGAAATTCTACCGTTCGTTGCGGCGACTACTAACACACAAATTTAAACATTGATTTTGGCAGTAGGTTAGGCTACCTCCGCGGCCCACTCGATGGCGCTCACTGGCCCACTGTTTGAGAATGGCTGATCTAGGACCCGGGGAACATAGGACCCTTTTTTCGGGAGCGGGGAACATAGAACCCCGGGGAACATAGGGATGACCCCGGCTACAGTCAGGCTTATAGGCAGGCTAACACACGCAGTAGGCTATAGGCAGGCTAACACGCAGTAGGCTATAGGCAGGCTAACAAACAGTAAGCTACAGTCAGGCTTATAGGCATCACTGATAGGAAATGCCCTAAAAATTCACCAAACCAACTGCCCTTGGTTGACCCACATGATCCTATAGCAGGCCCTAGTTACACTGAGGTTATCGGTTATCACTGCCCATGTGTCTCAGTGACAGGCCAGAGGAGAGAAGACTACAGACCTCATTATCACACCGGTGACCTCTCACCCCACCCAGTCAGGTCCTTCTGTCCTCTCTGTCTATGGCTCACATATCTAATTTCATGGGCTAAAGGTATTGGCATGATAATTGACTGTCCCCTACATTAGGGAGTCAAGGATGATAGAACAAGACGAACTGACGATTATAAGAGAGTTGTGAACGCAATGGTGGGTAGATGAAATGCATAATGAGTACTGTATTGATTTGTCTTCTTCCTTTTCCATCTCTATGCTTTTAAAGGTACCATCATCGAATGACACTTCACATACGAAGCGCAAACGGGGGGTAATGTAATCACTCATGTGTGTGTCTGTGTCTGTGTGAGAGTAACCTAGCTTGTGCATTTCTCACCCGATTGGATCAGACTCAGCGTGACTTACATTGACATTCTAGAATCTACGCTATTGAATTTCTTCTCTCAAATTGGTCAAAGATGGACGGTACGCAGACCAATCTGAAAGACTTATGTGTGTGTATGGTTTGATTGATTGATTGATTGATTGAAAACTTTATTAACAGATTGCAGAATGGGTACAATACAGTACGGCTCAATACAAACAACTGCTAAGAGGATGCAGACCAGAAAAATACTTTCGTCTTGTTTACATAAGGGTCCTCCATTTTAAATTTCAATTAAATTGGTAAGGATCAAGATGGTGGCTAGCATGGTTTTCGACTGAGGGACACAAGCTAGGTCTTCCTTGGTCTACACATGATAGTATAATGAGCGTCCTCTATCTACTTGGTATTCTTCTAAATACTGAGAGTGGGGCTTACGAGTTTGACATGTGCTGCAGCGCGCGGGGAGAGTAGCATCTCTCTAGGTGACATTCTAAATCTGCTCTATAATCAAATTGGAAACTCACCAGAATAGTGTGTGGGGATGAATGCACATCCCTAAAGTAATATTCCAAAGCACTCAATGGCATGAATCGACGCACCTCGCCACTGATACAATGGAACCCAAACACCTCGGCACCTGTCTCTTATCCTCTGCGCGATCAGCTATTCACATCTCATTACCAAATTGATCTCCCGTGTCCTTGAGGCGGACGGACGTCGCTTTATATCATTTGAGACAGGTTTCTATACCCAGTGGCCCTGAGGCGGTAGAAGAGGCCCTCGCAGTCAGCTGAAAGAATATGTACCCAACTAACCTATTGACTACAACCCCCCGCCCCACCCCGTTTTAATTCACTGAGCCGCGGCGTGGGTGAATGGAGGGAAAGAGAGAAGGAGGGAGTAATGAAGGGGAAGGAAGGGAGAGACTCACTCTGAGAAAGTACAGCACCGTGGGATGGATTCTTCGAATGGGGAACTGTATTCTGATGTCAATTGGTCCTAATAATACCCCACAACAGGGCTAGGCTGGGACAAAGCGATCCTGACAAAATAGCATTAGCTAATAGTCAGCTGAGACTGCATTAGGGAACTATGCTAGCTATAAAGGTCTCACATTATGATAGTGTTACGATTATGTTATCTTATTATCATCGCCATTCATTGAATTAATCATCATCATCATGGCATATGCACACACACACTACCTCCCTGCAAGTCCCTGTTAATCATGAAGCTACTCCACGCTTACCGCTTCAACTACACTCTCCTCCTGCTCACTCTGTCCCTCAGCCCTGTCATGCTCAGTCTTTTTACAACGATGTTATGCAAATGTGTGTCTATTTCTATTATACTGCACTTATTCTGTTTTTATACTCATTCTATGTCTACACTTTATGCATTGCTTTCATGTTGCATGATTCCCAATACAAGTGGGGCCTCAGACCCTGGAGGTGGGTGAGACTTGTGCAGGAACCTTGTGGTCTTGTGGTTGGACATTTTCACACAGAAATCTATCACAATCTTTTTTTGTATATTTCAATGACAGAAATCTATTACAATCTTTAACTTTTTATTTAATTTTTTTTAATTATTTTTCATAGATTTTATTGACAGGAATCTATTAAAACATTTTCCAGGAGGTTTTAATATCAAATCTTTGCTCCCTGTTTATAAATATGGCAATTTTATGCTCATTTTATGCCTGTCTATTCAAGTTTCAAGTTTCTTTAATAGTGTCATACAGAAGTACAGAATACTTTCATACAAAATGCTTCTTACTGTTACGCTCCAGAGACTGTGCTAGACAAGATAGTATCAAATAACATAGTATAGCATGTAAATTAGAAGTAGAAAATGAGAGGGCGGTTAGGTGGCCGAGCGGAGATTGCGTTCGTCACCAGCCCCGGAGCTGAGCTGGATTTGCCTGTTCGAATCCAGCTCACAGCTCCGGGGTTGTCACCAGCTTGGCTGGCCGTCTGCACTGATACAATTGGCTGTATCAGAGGGTGGGAGAAGCTGGCGGGGTGGGTCCGGGTCGTTGTAAACAGCGACTCCTACAGTTCGGTCGGGGCGCCTGCTAAGTGCGGATTGGACGTGAGGGGGATAGTGTGGTCCTCCCACACGCTACGCCCTCTCAATGAGAATCCGCGCTGCCAGGTGAAAAGAAGCGGTGATTGGCTGGACGTGTGTCGGAGGAAGCACGTGGTAGCCTCCACTCTCCCAGATGATCTGACTGTGGGGGGTAAGTGCGCAGCGATCAGGAAGGGACTGGGAATTGGCATACGACTAACATTGGGATGGGAGAAAATCGGAGGAAAATGGAGGGGGGAAAAGACCAATAAAAAAAAAAAAAAAGTAGAAAATGAGGTCCCAGTGTTCAGTATAGACATATGTACAATGTTCGATGCAGAATAGACGTAACTGAGTTACCATATAATATACAATACTATGCAGTGTACTAATGTACAATACTATATAGTGCAAAGCAGAATGGGATGAGGTACAATTTAGGTACAATTTACAGTAAGGTGTACGAGTTGTAGTGCAATCCTTCATCAATAAATATAAAGTGTGGGGAGTGGGTGCTACAGTGTGTTTGTTTAAAGTGAGTGTGTGCTATAAAGTGTGGGGAGTGGGTGCTACAGTGTATTTTGTGTCTACATCACTGCTGTGAAGCACTTTGGGCTGCAATTGTTGTATGAAGGGTGCTATACAAATAACTTTTATTATTATTATTCTGTTCCTCCTCGGCTTCCCTGTCACACGTCTGCTTTCCTGCCTGACAGTGACCATGGCTGGCCACCTCCTTCAAGTTCCACCTGTTGCTGCACAATGTCTGGGACTGTAGATGTTGAAGCTACTGCAGCCCCTGCAGCAAACATGACTGCATGTAGCACATTTAGCACATTTGGCGGCATCCATTTTTGTTTATCCCTTTTGGACCCTCATCCATTCACAGATGTTTTGCACCGAGCCACTGCATCTGACACAAAACAGAGAGGACAGAGGGGAAAGGGTGGGGCCTAGTATCTAGTAAGAGATGTGATTGGGCCAGCCCAGTGTCAGTATAGAAAATGCACCAATGGGCTGCTGTCCTTGCTTATATGGGCCGGGCGATGGCCAAAATTGTATTTATTTTCTTTTAATTCAAAATAATAAATTTTATTATATTGGCCCCAAGCTGGGGAAATGCAGTATGCCAGATTACCAGTTCAGCACTGCCTCACAATGCAAAGCATTTAACACATCCTCTTCTGCTGTTAGTTAGCATTAGCACTAACATTAGCTACCAAGGATTTGAGCTAATGTCAGCCACCAAATGTTGCAGCTAACACTAGCTAATACAAGACCATCTAACTGGAAGTAACATTGATTAGTTGACAGTTTAGTTGATCAGGATCCTCATTAGCTAATATGGTAACAGCTACTCTTCCTGGGGTCTACATAGAATAATATGCACACACACACACACACACACACACACGCGCACGCACACACACACACACACACACACACACACACACACACACACACACACACACACACACACACACACACACACACACACGTGGCTGTGTGTGTGTGTGTGCGCACAGGGGTATGCTTGCGTGTGTGAGGATGTGTGTGTGTGCCTATGTTTATGCGTGTAAAATGAAATGTTAGTCATGCACTAGTGTTTACTTTGCCTGCAGGTTGATGCTGAAGCCTGCTGCTGTTGTTTGTGCTGTGTGCTTTGACTGCAAGGTCAGAGAGAGGGAGATGGAGAGTAAGAAACTAGAGAGAGGGAGGGAGGGAGGGAGGGAGAGAGGGGGAGGGAGGGAGAGAGAGAGTGGGAGGGAGAGATAGTGAGGGAGGGAGAGAGAGGGAGAGAGACAGAGAGAGAGATAGGGAGGGAGGAAGAGAGAGGGAGGGAGAGAGAGAGGGAGGGAAAGAGAGGGAGGGGAGAGGGAGGGGGAGAGAGAGTAGAGAGAGGGAGGGAGAGAGATAGCTACATGGGCAGTGGACTATATATCTACAGTACTTAATAGAAGGGGAAACTGGCCTGGAAATGTAGATCTGTTGAGACTACAGTAGTTGATAATGCTTTGTTTGCATGTTATAAGCCATAACCATGTTAAAAAGTCAAAGATTGATCAATGAACTTACAACTTGTATACTTTTCTCACAGAGTCATACCCCGTACGCACAACGCTAACATTCCACAGCATTAACATGAAAGAAGTTCATCAGACAAGATCAAAAACACATCCCCCCTTCTGCTTTCATATTTCCAAAAGTGTATAAGGATCAATAATCATGCATTTCGGATGGTTGCCGCCCTAAGAGCATGTCAAAGCAGACCCGGCCCAAGCCTTTATGGGGCCCTAAGCTGATTTTAATTTGGGGGGCCCCCGCTGCCTTGATGCCACCAATACTATTGCTTATTGGACTGTTGGACTAATGTTAATGCTTGATCATTCGCACACCTACAGCTCCCAAGCTACTGTGTTTTATATTTTTGTGTGCCTTGTTTTGCTTGTATCCTGTTGTCTTTGTAAAGCTGTATAATTTATTGATAATTTTTGTCTAATAATAATAATTTAAAAAGAAAAGTTGTATTAGCTAGCCAGCCGGTTAACATTATATTGGGTTTTTGTATGATTACCATTGACATAATATAATATATGACAAAATAATTAAAACACATTTCAAGCAGTGCTCTTGGGGGCCCTCTGGTGGCCACGGGGGCCGCAGGCGCAGAATTTGTGTCGGGCGGGCATATTATGATCCCTTTTTGCATTTCAGCCTTGTCTTTTGTCTCTGCAAATGATGAATGGATGTATTGATGCTGTCCCAGTGGGCTGCCTTAGGATGAATTATGTTCAAGTTTCAAGTTCAAGTTTGTTTATTATTTGTCATAATAAAATACAGAATACTTTTTGATGAAATGCTTGTTTCTGTAACATTTAAGGCATTTAACAGGCATGCCAGGTTATGAAGGAAACCGGCTGGGGGGGGGGGGGGGTGGGGGGGCAGTAGTATGTGAGTACCTATGCTGCTGTTGTGACAAGTGATAACATAACCTCCGTGTTTACATGTTTCGTACCATGTAAACCTTTGCACCATGTGTGTGTGTGTGTGTGTGTGTGTGTGTGTGTGTGTGTGTGTGTGCGCGCCTCCCTGTGACGTGTCCTGTTTAATGAGTAACCAGACAGCCTGTTCTCAGAGTGAAAAAGTAAGGGATTTGACAATGACACTATAAAACATTGGCAGGACACATTGATATGATATGATATATGATACATTTATTTATATTGCGCCCCTCCCACATTGACTTGACACTTAAGCCACTTAAGCCAAGATTTATTTCACGCCACAAATAGATCAATACAGTCCGCATTAAGTGATGTTGTGTTTCTTTTTCAAATGTAGCCAATAGTAAATACCCTAACCCTATCAAAACAGCAGTCAAGTCTATTTTCAGCACTACGTTTGTTTACCAATGAGGTTTGGACATTTACGGTGGCCAGTTCCGAATTGCAGCCTCCCGTAGGTTCTCTTTGAGAGCGGTTTTCAATAGGGATTCAATTTTTTTTTACGGCTGTGGGTAGGGCGTTACACATTGTTGTGGCATAATTGCGAAACGTGTTTAGTCCCTTGTTTGTGCCGAATCTGGGTTGCACATGATTTGTGGAACTCCCTCTGGTGTTGTGGGCGTGGTATTCACTGACCTTTGGGAAGTATTTCAACATGTACATGGGTACCTGAGTGGTGTAGTGTAGCTTAGGCCCATTGCAAGTTGCTGTACTCTGACGTCTACTCTAAGCCATCCTAGGTAGTCAAAGTGGGCAGGGGTGAGACGGGTTTTAAGAGTAAGGTCAAGCAGTAGTCTGACCAGTTTGTTTTGTGATGTTTGTAATCTTGTTTTTAGCGCCTTTGAGGTGCTTTGGTACCATGAGGTGCAAGCATAGTCGTAGTACCCTTGAATGAGTGCTCCTGCCAGAGTCTTCAGGGTATTCTTGTTTACCAGAGAGGAGATCGGGTACAAGAATCTAGTTAGTTGGTTGACTTTTTTTATTACATTGGATGCCATTTTGTCAATGGAAAGATTTGCCTCTAGGATGGAACCCAGGTATGTAATTTCATCTTTCCTTGTGACAATATTGTCACCCACTGTAACTGAGAAGCCGTCGGTCTTGCTGAGTTTGTTATTTGAACCGAAGAGAATGGACTCTGTTTTGCCCATGTGTAATGATAGTTTGTTGTCGGCGAGCCATATGCAGATTTTGCCTAGTTCCGAGCTGAGGGTTTTTTCAACCTGTAACTTGTTCTTGTCAGAGACCAGCAGGGCTGAGTCGTCCGCGAACAAGAACAAGTTGCAGTCACAAGCTAATGGGTCGAACAAACCTCAACGTTATTGCCATATTGTTTCTTTATCTTTCTGTGAACGTCTAGGGAAAGAATGCATCTCAATCCGGTAAAAAATGGCGGCAGATTTACCTCTGCCATTGGAAATAGGAGATTTGGGCCGATCCATAGATGTATGACTTGGCCATAATAAGGTCATTTATAAGCCTGATATTCTATATTCATATTTCAAATTGCATGTGTCCGGATGGCAAAATTCAGTACTGTATCTACAAAACCCACTGTAAATCATCTGCCCCTTTATTAATTTGCTTAGATTTGTAGTAGACTTGATCTCAAGAAGGTGCTGAATGAGCTCAGTGGCAATTCTTCATGTCTGGTAAATGTTAGCATCATGTTATTCACAGTCAAAGATGGTGGGGAAAAAAATTATTATAATTGATATTGTCCTTTGGTTCATTACAGTTTACTCAAGCATAGTAACAGACACAGTATTTCTGACACTGGGAATACATTCCATGAGGTCCATATGTCAACATGGGTCAAAAGTGAACAGACCTAATTATTTTGTCTTATATCTTTATATTACTCAATATTCATTTCCTTTATCACAAACACTTAAATTATCATTTGGTATATTATTTTGTTAAAAATATATTACAAAAAAAACATTCAGCTATGTATCAAATAATATTGATAATATTGTCTGGACCCATGTTTTAATGACATTAAAATGTTTTGAATAACGTTGCACATCAGAGGGTTATGAATGCTATCAGTGTTGACTCAATTGGCATAGTAGCCTACCTTGCCTCCGGTGTCAACAAGAGCTAACAACACACAGTAATGGAGCTGGGCTGTCTAACTATACGGACACAAGTTCAACTAATTTAGCTATTTATTTAGTCAATTTTTGTGTTGACCTATCCACCTGTTCCACTCCGAGCTCTGTCTACATCTCTGCTATAAAATAATTAGCCCTTCAAGCCTGTGGCTAATCTAGGTGGGAAGGGCAGGTCAGGATATAAACTCAGGGAAAGTGTTCTTCAGCTCTGATCAACCACAATAAACTGGGAGGTTTGTATCTGACTGTATCAGTGAAGTGGCCACTGACCATAGCTCTGTCCTAAAAGTTTGAGTTTTTAAAGTAGGAAGTGTTGCCGTTATAATCTGTATTACCATAATCATTCTGTGTCCCAGTCTGAAAAATTTCTTTTGACAGTACAAAGAGACTGATCTCACCCCATCTGAGTCAACCTATCGCATCAGCCACAGTATTTATTCCTCTCCTCTCTCTCTCCCTCTCTCTCTCTCTCTCTCTCTCTCTCTCTCTCTCTCTCTCCTCTCTCTCTCTCTCTCTCTCTCTCTCTCTCTCTCTCTCTCTCTCTCTCTCTCTCTCTCTCTCTCTCTCCCTCTATCACCCACTCCCTCATTTACTCTTCAAAGGGAGAGCAAGAGCATCTGTCTATTGTGAGGAGCCCAGGGCCCTCTGCAGAGTCGTGTTAAGTAATAACAACTAGTGACGTCAAAGGCTCTTTCCATCTGAACCATGGAGAGGAAGGGGAGGGGAGGGGCGTGGGGATGGAGGGAGGGAGGGAGGGAGGAAGCGGGGGAGGGTGAGAGTGAGAATCCTCTGCTGCCTGTCGGTCTGTCTGTGCCTCCGTGTTAACACTGTTTTATACTGTATATATACGTATACAATCATGTGGGCGCTAGCCAAGATGTTGTGATCCCTAACAATACTATCACAACAGTGGATTTTCTTTTTACCCTGGTGAATAAACTCCTCTTTTAATCTGGTTCTGGGAGAAATAATAATAATAATAATAATAATAATAATAATAATAATAATAATAATAATAATAATAATAATAATAATAATAATAATAATAATAATAATAATAATAATAATAATAATAATAATAATAATAATAATAATAATAATAATAACAATAATAATAATAATAATAATAATAATAATAATAATAACAATAACAATAATAATAATAATAATAATAATAATAATAATAATAATAATAATAATAATAATAATAATAATAATAATAATAATAATAATAATAATAATAATAAAAACAACTGTCCGATAAGCCCAGTCATGTGTTCATACTCGCTCCGACTCCCTTCGTGGCAGCCTCTAGTGGAGTATTACCTTTTCCCTGTCCGGGGCTTGTCCTGTGATGTCATAGGCGAGCGGCAAAGGGAGGTCAGGGGCTGCGCGTCATCTTCGGTCACTGTGCGATTACATTTGTTTTTGCTCCAACAATAGGAATGTAACAAATGGATTTTTCTATGAGGTTGCTTGAGGTCCGTAATACTAGGGGGCCTCTTCAAAATAACATTTTATCAATCTAAGATGATGAATTTGAAAATTAATCAATGCTGTGTGTCTTGTCATACTGTGGTATACTATGAATCACAGAGACAAATTCCTGTACAGTCGGTCCCTGTATCTGATGAATAAAGTGTTTCAAATTTTGACATGAAGACACAGGTATAATGCGTATGCGTTAGGAGCTGTGATCCAGTGTGTCTGGCTCGGTCTACCTCTATCCTGCACTAAAACTAAATCAGGTTTGATGTAAATTACACACTGCTACTAATTATGTCTAATTATGATGTAAACAATGCACAAGGTCTCTCTTGAAACTATTTGTAATGGAAAGCATATTCAAAAGGAACATGCCGTCTTCTCCAGAGTCAGACAAGAAGATAGATACCAATTTCCTCTCTGTGTGTTCAGTAGAAAGCTACCTGGCGGCAAGTTAGCGTAGCTTAGCACAAATTAATGGAAGCGGATGCGGATCAGCTACCCTAGCTTAATTAAACCTCCAGGAGAGCTGTTTTTGCTAGATGATCCGTTTCCGCTTCCAAATTATTTGTGCTAAGCTAGGCCAGCTTTTAGTCGGGTGGCTACTGAACACACTGAGAGCGGACATCTTTAATCTACAGTATCTTCTTGTCTGACTCTGAAGAAGACAGTAAGTGCATTTCCCATAAAGTTGGCCTGTTCCTTTAAGTGTTGAACCAAACACCAGTCTCCTGCCGACTGATGGGAAAATACTGAAATGGATGACCAGATTAGATACATTGTTCTTTCATCTAACTTGTTCCCCTCTTTCCCCTAACTCTCTCTCTCTCTCTCTCTCTCTCTCTCTCTCTCTCTCTCTCTCTCTCTCTCTCTCTCTCTCTCTCTCTCTCTCTCTCTCTCTCTCTCTCTCTCTCCTGACTCTCCCTTTGAAGGCTGATCGGGGGATTAAAATATTTTACAGGGTTACCCTCCTTCATGGGAATAAGTTATGGAAGTGGCTGCAAGTGCAGGATGTATTATAGTATTAGGGCCTAAGACAATACAGCAGTCTTACTGTTGCTACAACACCTTTAAAACACTTTGACAGGGTGACGCCCTGTTTGTTATGAAATGCTTTGATTGACAGGCAGGCATGCATGGTGGAACTTGTATGGCTTTAAGTCCTGGCTGCCATGTGACTTTGGATTGCTCTGAGCTGTTTGCACTAGAAACAGCCCCTAGGCTAGAGGCATTTTGTGGGATTGTGATGGAGCTCGTTCAGCGCCAGAGACGGCCAACTCAAACCTCGACCCTGCGGCGTGCTAAGTTAGCATGTGTCCGACCTGTTCCACCTCATCCACTGTCAGGGCTGAATATCCCGGACCCTACTCACCATGAGAGCCCTTTCACACATTTACAGCTCTCTCACATGAGCACATGACCAGTGACCACGCTTGGGTTAATGCTTGGCAAACCTAAGCGCTCAAAGAATGTTTAAATGTCCATGTTAAGCCTACTAGTTGTGGGCCCAAAAAGCTTCCCTTTTCCATTACAAGCCGCAGGGCTGATAACAGCAGAGGGTGTCTCATAGAGATAGTACAACGGTATCATCATGAGATAGGATCATTATGATAGCCAAAGGTCATAGGTCAAATTAATTGCATTGGATGGGAAAGTCGTTGAGTATATCGATGGTGTACATGCTATAGAATGAAATGGAATATAAATCAGCATATTGTACATGTGACTTTAATTCCGGCTATCATATTCTGAATCTTTACATACATGTATAAAGGAACCTGATGTGTTATGGTGGTAACAGAGCTGGATAGAGCAGAGTAGACCTCTGATAGGGTTAATGACATGGAAAGCTACTGGCCTTGTGAACATGTGTGAGGTGCATTATGGGCACAACATGATGTAGAAATTGATAGTGTTTAGCTGTGTGGCATTAGCCTGCACAGGATGGAATATGAAGGAAGAAATAACCAAATAGTTAGTAGACAATATACCGGAGTATGTCACTATGATACAATATGGTTTATTTCATATTATGCAGGTAAACTTGTTTGCTACGGCTACTTTTCAACAGACAGTAGACAACAAATTTGGGGAGGGGGGATTTGGTTATTTGTCATGACTCGTGAGTAACACTGTAATACAATGTAAGTCAACTTGTTAGATGTAGGCCTATATACCCCATAGAGATACAAACGTGTAATATGGTGTAATATGTCTATGGTAGTATACCCTATCTAGTGCTGTCCACTTTAAATGTAAGAGCCTAGGTTATGATGACGCGCAGAGCCTACCTCAGCACCTCAGATACGGGCACACCATTCACCATAGGGCTCCTGCCCCGTTTTTGACCAATCAGCTCTTGTGCTTTCTAGATAGAGCTCAGCACCACCCACTCTGCTGCCAGCTGTATCGTTCCGCTGTGGGAATCTCCTCCTCGGCAGTTACAGTAGATTATAGACATACAGGCTGATGCCTTTTACACAGGTCAAAAACTAGAGTTTATGCCCTGATATTAAACGAATTGATCATGCTTGGTGAACGCTAGTTGTTTCTCTGTCAAGCAGGAAAGGTGTATCGCCCTCAGTTTAATTGGTGAAGTTATTGGATTGTTTGTTGAGTATTAGGCTACCCCTGTGGCATTTAAGTAGTCTTGTTGAATCTGGCTTAATTTGATAGCATAATGATAATTCATTAGATCACAACATGTCTGGATAAAGAAAAACACTGCTTCCATGCAAAGCATACACGTATCTAGTCTCACACAGCGCTGAATTAGGCCACATGCTTTTGACAGCTCCTTTGCAAATAAGGATATCATTTCTTGTCCGTCTTTATAATATGAATTATTTTCGTCTCTGCTGTCAGAGCAGATGTTATTTGTGTGACGCAAATGTTCTTGTTATGGGCGTGTCTATTCGTTACTTGGAATCGTATGCCTTTGGATTGACAGTATAGGCCAGCCAATGAACCCAGGATAATGAGCCACTCGGACAGGGCGGGACTCGTAGATCTAACCAATAGTAAAGCCTCGTATTGTTTTGACCTCTGAAGCCGCGTCACAGCGCAGGGAGGCTATAAATACAGGCGCGTGTCAGTTGAAGGGGACGAAGTTGTAAAACTCCCAGGTAGGAGGGAGCTCTGCAAGCCTGCTGCTGCTGAAGAGGAGAGAACACGCAACATAATAACGTCACAAATATAAACTAAAGCAAAAACGTAACGTCGATCCATCGACATCATCTACACTTAACTGGAATACTTTTTTTTTTGTAATGTTGATAATATATTCTATGTGAAGAAAGTATTTATATACCTACTTTTTCTATTTGCACTACTAACGGTACTTCAAAACTACTGAGAATCTTTATTTTGTACGACAAAGTAAGTATGTGCGCCTGCTTTGTGTCTCGTCGTCAGTCGCCGCTGTGTAATGTTTGTGCTGTTGTTAGTTTGCTTATTGTCAAACCGGCGAAGTTCTTCATACATTTTCAGAGCATTTCAATTAAGCTGCTTTGCTGCGTCAGTCCACGATGAGGTTCGGGATCGGGAGGGGTGTGATAGAAAGGGAGAGCGAGAGAAGAGGTGCATCGTCAGGCTGGACTCCTTTTCAACTATTATGGGCTATTTGTGAACCGAGACAGCATTGTAGCAGCTGAACCACTTATGCTCTTTTTAGGAGCAGTATTATCATCACGGTGGGTTATTATAGGTGGAATCTGTTCAGCCCCATGTCAATAGAGCCAATTAATCTATCTAATACTAATATCGCTTGGATTTATATATAGTGCCTTTAATGAAACCCAAGGACACGTTATAAAGCAACAAAAAGACAAGCAAAATAATAACAATACAGGATAGGTAGACTACTATGCGGATAGAATTCAAAGCATCATCATAACCGTTTCCTTCTCCGGTGGCTTTAGAATAATGTATATATATATATATATATATATGCTACGGCACGCGTTATTTATGAACAAATGAGTATAATCAGTATGTTGGAAGTGTCAAGTTCGTGTTGCAAACCCTTTCCGTTGTTATATAACCGGAAAATTAGGCCTAACTTAGTTAAATGCTGCCAACCCTTTTATTTTATCGAAGGGAGCTGTCCGACAAATAATCGGTGTCGCATGCGTTACAAACATGGAACAGCCTCGGTCGACCGAGCGTCCAAACCCACAACAGCGACCATTTCCTCACCAACTTATCGCCTCGGCTGCTCGGCCTCATACCCGCTGTCTGTTGGTGAGAATACCAGTGTCGCCTTTAACTAGCTCCGTGCGGTACTGGCGGAGCTTGTTAAATGCGACACCGGTATTATCACTCAAAACAGCAACAACCTAACAGAGGCAATCTCTGTTGCTGTATTATCACTAAAAACAGCAACAACCTAACAGAGGCTATTTCTGTTTCTGTATTATCACTAAAAACAGCAACAACCCAACAGAGACAATCTCTGTTGCTGTATTATCACTAAAAACAGCAACACCAACAGAGACGACCTCTGTTGCTGTATTATCACTAACTAGACAACCTCTGTTAGGTTGTTGCTGTTTTTAGTGATAATACCGGTGTCGCCTTTAACAAGCTCCGCCAGTCATATCGTCACAGTCACGACTGTCGTGACTATCAGCGCTCCAGCAAGCTCCCAATGCCCGGTTTAGAGCGAGCTCAATTTTTTTTTATTTTTTTTTTTTATCCTTTATTTATCCAGGAATGTCCCATTGAGATACAAGATCTCTTCTTCCAGGGAGTCCTGACAATAGACAATCATAACATTTGTAATGCAATAAATAGCCAATAGTAGGGTATTTTGTGTGTAATTTATCAACATAAATCGAACGTCTTGTTAAATGTTAAACTAAAGGGCACAACATGAATCGAAATACGCATACCGTCTTATCCAGACTCAGACAAGACATCCGGATACGGACCGCTAGCCTATCTTACAACTCTGGGAGACATATTTCTGGCCAAGAGCTAGGCTAGTAGTCCATATCCGCTTCCATTCATTTGTGCTAAGCTAGGCTAGCTTGCAGCCGGATAGCTTTCTACTGAATGCACAGAGGGGAAATTGGTATTTATCTTCTTGTCTGACTCTGGAGAAGACTGAGCGCATTTCTCATAATGTTGGCTAGCCCCTTTCGTGACTGATGCACGCCAACAAGGTTTGGCCGAGTGAATCCACAGTCCCTTGCTCCTCGATAGGAAACCAACCTAGATTTACCATGAAGAACTGGTCCTGCCTGAACCGTTTGTTATACAAGTATCACAGAGAAATTTCAAAGGTACTCACAGTTGCACGAGGGTCTTGGACAGAGAAATGCAATGGTTTGAAAGCTCGGCGTTGCTAATAAACATTTTAAATAAATTTTATAAACTGGTCAACACTGCTCAAAACGGCTCTAGCTGCCTGATGCGCCTGTGCTGTGATCAGGCACCCAATGACGGAAATAAAGCTGTGTTGACCAGTGTTGACCAGTTTATAAAAAATATTTAAAATGTTTATTAGCAACGCAGAGCTTTCAAACCATTACGTTTCTCTGTCCAAGACCCTCGTGCAACTGTGAGTACCTTTGACATTTCTCTGTGATACTTGTATAACGAACGGTTCGGGCAGGACCAGTTCTTCATGGTAAATCTAGGTTGGTTTCCTATCGAGGAGCAAGGGACTGTGGATTCACTCGGCCAAACCTTGTTGGCGTGCATCAGTCACGAAAGGGGCTAAATGTTGGCTTGTTTTTTTTAAGGTAACCCATCATTCATATTCACATTTATATTCAGCAGCAAATAATTACTACGCTCCCATCGTCGATTTTCCAACAAGCTTTAAGACGATTCGTTGCACTGTGCCTTTCCTAGGCTATTGTCTTGTGTAGATGGCACTCAAATGGTATATTTATGCTACAATAATGAATACCTACAATAGGCTGTGTGTGTGCGCCTCAAAGTACAGGGTTAATGTTTAAAGGGCACTTTATTGCACTCTCCAGTCTCCATACAAAGTCTGCAGTAGTAGGCTTAACTACTCAGCCAAAATGAATGTTTGCTTCAACAGATCTGTTTTGCAGCGTTGCCTGCTTTACAAAATGTTGCCCCTCAGCATGTTAGCAAAATTGCTAGCCTTGTGTCTGAGCTGGCATTAAGTTGAGGAATGGCTCAACTGTCAAAACGTGACTCATTTGAATGTTAAAATAGCTACCAATGGAAATATATATAATAATATTCATCTTTATTTCTTTGTGAATAAATCTAGATTATGTTCATCATGCTGTCTTAATATTTCACATAGAATGACATGCTAATGAGTTTTCTCTCTTCTGATTTGTTTCAGGAAATAAAAAGGATCACTCGACCTGTGGAAGGACACCACTTCTACAGAACCAGCACTTTTGTTTTTTAACCAGTTTCAAGCAAGCTCTAGTTCCTTTTAGCCTGGTGCAGCCAGCCCGACACCTGGTCCCAGCCTCTGTGCTACCCACCACGGATAAACAAAACAGCCCCAGTGGACAAATCCAAGGCCGGCGCACCTAGTCTCCTCGCACCTTGTGCACTTCAGCAGTCAGCTATGCAGCTTGAAATCCAAGTAGCTCTCAACTTCATCATCTCTTACCTGTACAACAAGCTGCCCAGGCGGCGGGTCAACATATTCGGCGAGGAGCTGGAACGGCAGCTGAAACAGAAATACGAAGGACACTGGTACCCAGACAAGCCATACAAGGGCTCAGGATACAGGTGCATCCATGTGGGGGAGAAGGTTGACCCTGTGGTGGAGCAGGCTGCCAAAGAGAGTGGCCTGGACATTGAGGATGTCCGCAACAACCTGCCCCAGGACCTCAGCGTGTGGATCGATCCCTTCGAGGTGTCCTACCAGATTGGGGAGAAGGGGCCGGTCAAGGTGCTGTATGTTGACGACAGCAACGAGAGCAGTGCCACTAACGGAGGACTGGACTTGGACAAGGAGATCAAGAACAGTTTCAACCCTGAGGCGCAGGTCTTTATGCCCATCAATGAGCCGGTTGTCGGCACCTCTCCGGCCTCCAGCTCGCCCTCTCCCCCCTTCGGCCACTCTGCGGCCGTCAGTCCCACCTTCATGCCTCGCTCCACTCAGCCTTTAACCTTCACCACTGCCACCTTCGCTGCCACCAAGTTCGGCTCCACCAAGATGAAGAGCAGCGGCCGCGGCAACAACAACAACAGCGGCGGCGGCGGTGCCGTCGTCTCCGTGAGCAAGGTGGCCCGCACCTCCCCCACCAACCTGGGCCTGAATGTCAACAGCCTCCTGAAGCAGAAAGCCATCTCCACCTCCATGCACTCTCTGTACGGGCTGGGCCTCGGAGCGCAGCAGCACCAGAAGCCCTCAGCCCTCTCCCCCAACGCCAAGGAGTTTGTGTTCCCCAACCTGCAGGGCCAGGGCAGCCCGAGCGCCCTCTTCCCCGGGGACAGTTCGCTCAGCCTCAGCCCACTGCAGTACAGCAATGCCTTCGACGTGTTTGCGGCCTATGGTGGCCTCAACGACAAGTCCCTAATGGACGGCTTGAATTTCAGCTTGAACAACATGCAGTATTCTAACCAGCAATTCCAGCCAGTTATGGCCAACTAGTACATAAAAAGGTACTACTACTTCTACTACTACTACACGCAGAAACTACCAGAGATATGTGATGGGGGGGGGGGGGGGGGGAGACGACACAAACGCACATTTCGAAATATAAATAAAATAAAAAACTGAGAAAAAGAGAAAATGAGGACAGAATGTCAATGAAAAAAAAAAAAAAAAATGACTTGTCAACTGTAAGATCTGTGTCACAAGTCCCAAGTGCATGAGCCCGAGGGTGAATTATTTAGCCCCCTTGAGTTTTTTTCTTTTCTTTTCTTTTTACAATGAAGCTTGTAGTACAAGATGTCCAAGCTTGGTTACCTAAACTTCAACATGCATCATTGTTATTTTTTATTATTTTGCCAACCAAGCACAAAAGAATTTTTTACGTGACTGTTTTAAGATATATAAAAGAAAAAGAAGAAAAAACAACACAAGTCATGGCCTCTTTCAGTATTTAAGACATAACTGGACACCGCCAATTTTTTTTTTTCAAGGAATTGGCATAAATAAGTGGGATTCCCTGGTCTTTTTTCTAATTGTATAATTTAATTTAGTACAGAGTTTGTAAAATATCAGAGTATCTATTGTTTCTACGACATGGTATTGCATTTATATCTTTTTACTACTCCAGTGATCCGTGATGGCTGCAGCGACTTTATGTTATTTCTTTTTTTATTGAAATTTTAAAATGAATCCATCTTAAAAAAAAAAAAAAAAAAAAAAAAACATCGACTACTCTAAAGATTGTGTACAGAATATTCCGTAGAGGTGGGATTTAAGAATATTTGCTTTTTTGAAAAACATAAGAGTTGTATTTTCTGTTAAGAGTTTAAAGATTTTTGCTATATTATGGACAAAATGTAATCGTATATTAATTTTGTACCTACATTGTGCAATACTTGATAAAAACAAACGGTATAACAAAGTATTTGGAGTCAGTGTCTTACATGTTAAGAGAGACTGATAGTTTATTAAGTTTGTATTAAAAAGCTTGAAAATAATTACTTGTTCAGTTCTTCATTGGTTGTGTGGTTTAGTTGGTTGATACAGGTGATTTAAAGGTGATAATTGAAAATTGTTATAGGCCAGTATAGGATATCGGGGAGTATTATCTTTCCAAGTACCGTGGTTTGCAGTAAGATGAATCCGGTTTCTCCTTGAATACATAATCCTACAATATATCTGCACTTTCTCAATGCATATTTTGGCTAATGGTCTTCAACATGTTCCTCAACAGACATTTAGAAATCTAAGTGCAACAGGTCATTTGACCTACAACAAATCACATTGTGTACCAAATACCGTAGATATTGGGTTAAAAAGCCACTGTTCTTCCCATTGGAATTTGACAGAAGGTTAAAGCATCTGCCCTGGGGTTTTCAGAAGATGAAAACACTTACGGCTTCAGATTTCATATCCTCTGTATATCACATCAATGGGTTTTCTCTACATGGACAACAAACTTTGGCAGCACTGGTTCATCTTGCACAGCGTGGAATCTCAGTTGCTCTTAAGCCCAGAGTCATTTGAGTCATAGGCTATTGATAGTGAAAACGTGGTGGGGTTAAGCCTGATAACCCACTGATCCAAGACCTGTTGTCGCTAGCGTGGCAGGGCTGTTGGCTAATGCCAGAGGTCCACAGGCTAAATGCACATGGGAATGCTAGCTCCAAATGCAAATCTGTTGCTGATGTAGCTAAAGCTAGTTTCTGTCCTCCCTAAACAATGTAGTATTGTTGGGAAGCACAATCCAGCAGGCAGCCATGCTATAGACTTGGGCTTGGTCAGTTGAGAGTGGTTATTGTGTGCTATAGGGCTGCAACGATTAGTCGACATAATCGACGACGAGGAATTGTTGCGTCGATTAGTCATAAAAAGAAAAGTATTATAATTTTTTATTTTTTTTTGCACTACCTATCTTTGTGAAAGTGGCTTCTCAGCTCTGGTCCAGCTGAAGACTTCTTAGCTTAACATAACAGACAGACAGTAAGTTTGGGGGAACTAATGGGATAACTGGGGATGTTGTTTGGTCCTGACAAGAGTCTCAAAGCAACTCTGAGGTCATGCTCAATGTCCAATCTGTTCCTCTGCTCTGTCTTCAGCTGGACCAGAGCTGAGAAGCCATTTTCACAAAGATAGGTAGTGCAAAAAAAAAAAAATAATAATATATATATATTTTCTTATATATATAATTGTTTTTCGATTAGTCGACTAATCAAAAAAATAATCGACAGATTAGTCGACTACCAAAATAGTCATTAGTTGCAGCCCTACGTGCTATATCTATCTGAGAGGTGGATAGGGTTGAGATAAAAAATTTATTTATATTTTAACACTTTGAGTGCCACTCACGAGATATCTCGGGTTTTTAATAGTGACGTTGAATGCCACTCACGAGATTTCTCGGATTTTTTTTTTTTTTTTTTTTTAGCGATCTGAAAAATTATTGCATCACCCGAGCCTACCCGAGTATAGCCGAGGGGCACCGGCGATCACTGTGGAAAAAAGCGCCCCCTGTCGTCTCCCAGATGACATAAGTGATTTTGGAATGGACTCAATGAAAATGAATGGGGAAAAAAATCCGGTACTCCACATTTTCCATTCCACTGATCCAGCCGGGGTTACCACAGTTCATTCTGGAACCTCAGATCCCCGCTGATCATGGAGTTCTACAGTATCGCATTGGATCCATACACGTATCGATTTTTTCGAATGGTGATCAGGAATTGGAATATACCAGTTGGATACCATCTGATGTCAGGTAAGGACTCTATGTTATCAGTGTTAGGATAATCAAAGTAAGTTTGATGAAGATATAGGCTGTTTTGTGAAATGTCTTCTTTCGGTTTCACTGTAAAAGTCAGAGAGGAAATCAACAAGGCGATTATCAGTGCGCGGCCGTAATGTGCTTGCGTGCACGTATAATATTGATCATCTAGCGTTTATTTGAAAACGATTCATAAAAAGGCAGACGAATATCAACGTTGTGGAATATTCCACTAAAAGACGATTTTCATAGAATGCTCCAGAACGGGCTGTTTTTTATATCAAAACGGGGGCTTTTCTAACTGCTCTGAAACGGAAACGACGCGATAAAAAAACAATCTGCCTTGACAGCACTGACTGGAAAATAGTCTTTGATAATGCGATGGGCAGATTAGACACATAGCCATAATTTAAAACATAGATTAGGCGATATTAACGTTAACATTGGCGCCGATGGTGGCATTCAGCCGGTAAAAAGGAAAACCAGGCGTGGCGCTCAAAGTGTTAAGAGTGCTGTAATATGGAAAATAACAAATATTTCCCTTGATCTGTTTTATCCGAAAAATATTGGTTTCATATGCTGATCTGTTCCTTTCATCCACCTGAGTTTTCCATTAACAAATCAGAACAAATAAGTCATTCAACACAGGAATACCACTAGTCAAAAAGTCAACGTTTCAGTCCTTTGCTAAGCTCTAAGCTAAAGTTTAACCTCGGTCAGTCACATTTCACCCAATGTCCTCCGGGGAGATGCCTTGTTAATGGATAACTACTTGTACAACGTACATCCTTTTGAGAGCCAAATACTCTCACCCTATGCTTTTTTTTTTTTCAAAGTGTGCACTTTGGAGCTGTGTGTTAGAAGGGAGAACGCATACTCAGGGAATCGTATATCCTGGGTTGAGGATCCGAATCCAGCTGGAAACGCTGAACGACTCCCTGCTTTTGTATGTGTGCTTTTGACTCACTGTGCAGTGTTGCAGCGACACATTCCCCCACCCCATCACAGTCTGGTAAAACTAGATTTCTTTTTAGGACAACATGTGACTGGGGTTGCAGCTGCTAGCAAAGATGACATTTCTATTTTCAGGTTCACTGAATACTCAACGTGGCAGTTATAATTAGGCTGAATGAAGTGAATATTTGCAAAGATGCAGTGAATGAAGAGCCATGGTATACAATAAATCAGGAAGTGATCCGGTGTAGAAGGGATGGGGTACTCTTGAGGTGGGAATACGTCTTTTTTGTGAGTTATTTCTTAGTTGTTGGTCTTGATTTGTTTGTGTAATAGTGATTTTCTTTGTCCTTTTCCGTCCTCAACTATGCGATGGTTTGTTGTTCGATGTTTGGTAATTACTAAACGTGCTCTCAGCATCTATCTAAACATCTACAGAGATGTTTTCCCTGGGGCTATGACGCTGTTGCACACTGTGGCTCATGAGAGGGGTGGGACTAGCAACACACCAGAGTGGTCTGATGGAAATCACGTTGACCCGGCTGCCAGTGTAACCATGATCCCTCCGGGGGGCTCATCATCTGCTGTCTGTCTGGCCTGGGTTTCACTCTGAGCTTTGATAGGCTGTGTAAAGTTCAGCCGTGCTGGAAATGGAACGCTGTGTGTGTTAGTGACACTGGTTATTTATTTTAGTGTGTGTGTGTAATTTTTGGTCTGTGATACTGTGTGTGTGTGTGTGTGTGTGTCTGCACTAATCTTAGTCCTTGACACTCACTGTGTGTGTGTGTTTTGGGAACAAATCATTCTGGGGATGCCTTTGATGGATTACCAGAGCTCTTGCACAGCCCTGATCTGCCTGGCCAGAGACTGGGCACACACTGCTGCGTCACGGCCCTCAAGTCTGACTGAGACCAGTCTTACAGAGACAGGCAGACAGACATATAGTCAGATAGATAGATAGCTCTTCTGTATCTATAGATAGATAGATAGATAGATAGATAGATAGATAGATAGACAAAAATAAAAAGCTAGTCATGGATATATAAACTATATATCTTAAATACTTCAACTCTGTTGAGAGGAGAGGGAGAGAGAGGGTGGGGGAGGTAGGGTTGAGATAGAGGGAGGGACAGTGAAGAGGGGAGAGAGGAGGGATGCTGAGGAGAAACCGCAGAGCAGGCCATTTAGCAGGTGACGATAAGTCAATTAATCTTGTATCAAGGTTTAAAATCATTATTTTCCTAAAACGAGAACAAATCTGCCAATGTGGTGAGATAATTCCACCGGTTCCGAGACAAAATTAGTTTGTTCCAAGGAGTAGGCCTATCTCAAAACAAGTGAAAAATCATCTGGAAACAGATGAGTGACAATATCTCGTCTTGAAAAAACAGGTTCAGTTGTCTTGGAGAAGGTGAGGTTCTCACACCTCATTGGCAGATTTGTTAAAACTTGTTTTCTGAAAATAACACTCAATATAAGCTTAAACCCCCACCCCCCCCTTTTTTTTGGCAGTGCAGGCATACCATGGAGGAATAGTAAACTTGTTCTGTGTGTATGGGAAGGGTATGGAGAGATCAGGGTATGGAGAGAGACAGAGACAGAGAAAGAGAGAGAGAGAGAGAGTGAAATTAGCCAGCGGCACCATTGATGCTAATCCCCCCCCCCCTGTTGGCTGTCATAAAAACAGGTGGAGCTTGGATCATCTCCGTTCCAGTCAACTGCCAAGGCCCTTATGGCAATGTCACCCATCTCAGCAGAAAAACAATTAATGGCTTTGCAGTACCTTCCTTTTGGTCTACAGCCCCCCCACCCCTCCTCCCTCCCTCTCGCTCATCTATTTCGGGAGGCGGCACTGGCGCTGATTGAGCACCGACACCGGTGGGGGGTCTGTTCAAATTATGACTTCACCTCACTACCACCGACGCTGCGTATTCCTCCACCCCATGGGGCGTGAGGAGGGAGGGTCCAGGTTTTCCACCCAAAACGTCGAAATCCTCACGCTCGTATCCTCGTGAATGGATTGTTGTTGATTCAGATTGCCCGTGTGGCGCTCACATTGGACTTGGAGAACATTTAGCTGTCCGTGGGTGTGGGGGGAACCATACACACGGGCAAAACAGGCCTGGTCTCCTATAATGGAGGCCACGCAGGTATCGAGGTTGTTGACGCAGTCGCTTCAAATAGTTGCTCCCACACCCAGTTGGAACACACCGGCTCAAGTTACTGGGGAGAGACGTAACGACTCCACAAAAGCCTTGTCAAATATGCTCAGACACAACGCCCTGTGGTGTGTGTTAAAATAGTTTTTTTTTTTCGTAATGCAAACGTACAGAATGCAATTTCTAGTGTAATGAGAATATTTGCAAAGGGGCTTATGAGCAGTTGTTTGACTTTGTGAACACGGCCCCTGTTGCCAGTTCAGGGGCTTCCTTTATAGGCCTATTGATGGATGTTGTTCTTTTATATTTTGTCAAGTTTATCTCCTGACACACACACACACACTACACACACACACACACACACACACACACACACACACACACACACACACACACACACACACACACACTACACACCGCACATTGTATATACCAAGTAAACTCTGTGGGAGTAGTCTAGTTTGCTTAGTAAACTGTACATATCCCCAGCAGACACTCACTCGCCCATCCCTTTAAGCTGCAGCTGCTCTTATCGGCAGCAGGGAACGAAAACACACACACGTCTCCCCTCCTCCCCTACCTCTGACAGCAGCCTGCTCCTGCCTTCAAGTGCACTGTGTGACATGCAGAGCTGCAGGCCACACCCACCTGCTGCAGGGTCCCCCTGGTGGGTGGGTGGGTGGGTGTGTGTGTGTGTGTGTGTGTGTGTGTGGGGGGGGGGGGGGGGGAGGGGGGGTGGTTGTTGTTTTTAGATTGGGGGAGGGGGGGCTGAGTGGTAGAGACAGCGAGAGGGAGAGAGAGACAGAGAGGGAGAGCAATACAGAGAGGGAGAGAGAGACAGCGAGGGAGCAATACAGCGAGGGAGCGAGATATGGAGAGACGGATAGAGGCATAGAGACAGATGGAGGGAGAGAGAGACATAGAGGGAAAGAGAGACAGATAGAGGGAAAGAGACAGGTAGAGTGAAAGAGAGGGAGAGACAGATAGAGGGAAAGAGAGACAGATAGAGGGAAAGAGACAGGTAGAGTGAAAGAGAGGGAGAGACAGATAGAGGGAAAGAGAGACAGATAGAGGGAAAGAGACAGGTAGAGTGAAAGAGAGGGAGAGACAGATAGAGGGAAAGAGAGACAGGTAGAGGGAGAGATGGATAGAGGGAGAGAGACACCGATAGAGGGAGAGAGAGATAGACAGATAAAAATAGAGGTGGTGAGACAGAGAGAAACCCAAAGCACCCATTTCTCCACCACCATCAGGGCTGGAAAGCAGCCCCATAATTCAGCCTGTGTGAACGTGTTATGAGATGTAGCTCAACCAAAGTCCTTGAGACAAAGTGAGGAGTTGGACTGGGTTGTGCTGTTCTTGCTTCTCTGACCTAAATCCAGGTTCATATCAGATAGAAAGAAAACTCGTACCCTACTACCTCTCCGTGTTCTAAGTCCACAGGCTGTTTGATTTCACAGACTTGATAAGGCTGCCCAGGCACTCACAGACACAGTACAGTACTGGCTCTTTTCTCAAAACGACATGAGGGGAGCGCTTAAAGGCACAACCCTGAATGTGTAACTATTTGGGTATATTATTTATACCCTATACTATTTATATCATGAGTCTCACTTGTAGATGGGAATTTAGCTTTCTTTTTTTCCTCCTCTACTGTGTTTTTCCAAATGTAAACAAACATGGCAAATGTAAACAAACCTGTTACAAAAACTAGTATGTACAGGTAAACAGTGGCTAACTGTGTTTCGACAGAGGGTGCGATTCACAGATGAGGACGCAAGAGACAGGCCTAAATCAAACCTCTTTTGAACCCCTGGACCTATTTCTTACTTACCAACGATGATGTTGACTTAGTATGCCGTCATGCTAGTTAGCCACGGACCAATACAATGGGGTCGGTCTCCTGTCTGCAAGCTGACTGAGGCTAAAAGAAATCTACTTTGTGTTGCACTGTGGAGTACATTTCAGTGAGCCTCAGTCAGCGTACATACAGACAGGAGCGTGACTGACCCCCCATTAACTTTGCATTGGTTTGTGGCTAACCATCCGGAGCTAGTATGAGGATGGGCTGAGAAATGTTCCTGCCGATCAACATCGTCATTGGTGAGTAAGAAACAGGGACAGGGACAGGGACAGGCAGGGTTCCAAAAAATCAGAACTATCCCCTTGATGTTTAAAATGTACCACGCTCAACGAGGCCCTTGTATGAAGGTCATTGCCTCTATTTCTGTCTCAAAACATAACAAACTCTTGACATGGAGCCAACCAGAACTTTACACATCTGGTGCAGTCAGTACACCCCCCCCCCCCCCCCCATATTCCTGAGGAACTTGAAATTCCCACCATCTTGTCCCCGGCAACATGAATCAGATTGAATGTGTCTGGGAGTCCTTAATCAGTGCTGTGCAATCTGCACAACTGTGGCGTTGCTACTGGTAGACGGGTGGGGGGGGGGGGACACCTGCTATTCATCACTTCCTTGTGTGTGTGTGTGTGGGAGAGAGGGGGTGGGGTGCGACGACGCCATGGCAACAGAGGAATCTTCTGGGTGTCTGTGTAAAGGCTCCGTCCTTGGGAAGAGGGTGATTTGTAGCGAGTTGAAACTCAGGAGAGACGCTGGGGTGAGCTGGAAGAGACGAGAGAGAGAGAGAAAGAGAGAGAAAGAGATTGGGGAGTGAGATTTGTGTGTGTCTGTGTGAGGGTGTGAGAGAGAGAGAAACAGATTTGGGAGTGAGGGGGCTTTCACACTAGCCATTCGGGGGTCGAATCAGAGCGCGATCGCACCAAAATATCGCGTGATGAGAACGCTCCCCCACGTCCCCGGGGACGCTGATTCGCTCCAAACCTGGACCGCTGGAATAGGTGGTCTCGGGTGCGAACCAGCGTCCCCGGCGATGGAGCGGGGCGTGGTGTGCAAGCTTACTGTAATGCTTTCATGCTTGCTTGAATTTTGGGCAGATAAAAACATACAGCAACAACTGGACAATACCCACAAAAACGATATTTATGGGTAATTTGGCGAGTTCAGACCTCAACCAAACAAGCAAGTGGATGAAAACTTCGAGATGAAGCCACGTTACAAGCCCAACACTTCCCTGGCTCGCATTAAGCCTGGCAATTTTTTAGCCATTGCTATGTCTATACATTGGTTTCTTGTTCGAATGCATTTATTTCTATAGACCAGTGGTGCCCAACCAGTCGGCCGCGATCGACCGGTAGATTGCAGGCTGATTTTCAAGTAGACCGCGATATTATGTTTATATAACATCGAGTATGTTGTCGCGGGCGGCTGAGATGAGGCTTGCTTTAGCGCAGAGCTTTTTCCTCTCATTTCATTATAGACACAGACCAGCGCGGACCTTCAATGACATGCAATATAATAATTGACGCGAGCAATGGGCTAACGTTAGCTGCTAACTAGTTATCCAATAACTAGGCTAAGCTAACTAGCGTTAGCCGCTAACCCTGGAAAACACTCAAAGCGACTCCACGACACCAGTTCCATTCGTGAGAAAAGGGGGTGGGTTATATTGACAAGGCTTGACAGCAGAGGTTCAAAGATAACTCCATATTTATTGGTTATTTGTTTATTTATATTGGGCATCCAGTTTCCATCACCGTGTGTTCAACTGTGTTGACGTTCGAGTGTGACATCATCGCCTACGGCAGCTTACACGCTCAAAACGCGAACCGTAAACAAAACCCGGAGCGAACCAAGACTGCAGTGTGTACACAAACCAGAGGGGGGAGAGGGAGGGGGAGAGGGAGGGGGGGAGTTCGCACTCAAAGACGGAGCGAGGACGGAGCGGAGCACCCGTTCCTAATGAGAAAGCCCCCTGAGATTTGTGTGTGTCTGTGTGTGAGGGTGTGTGTGTGTGTGTGTGTGCATGCCCATGTTTGTGTGCGTGTGTGTGTACACAAACAACATGATCTAATGCATGGATACACAGGAGGCACTTTAGGAAAACACGCACACAAACACATACACAGATAAATGACAGTCGTGCGCCACCCGGTTCCCCAAGAACCTTCTGCACGTGCTCCAACTCAACAGGCATGAAACGGAACCATCTAAAAGTCATAACATGTAGGGGGGGGGGGGGGAATACAGGCTCCATGGGAAATAGACCCACTATTCCATTATTGGTAGGTGTCACAGCTAACCAAGAACATATTCATCCTGAACTAAGCCGATTAATCCATATTATCTATATCGCTACAAAGGCGAGGGGAGAGGAAGAGGGGGGGGGGGGGGGGGGGAAGCTATCAGCATTTAAAAAAAAAAGTCTGTCTACTTACAGTCAGCCGTGGATTTACCTGATTTATGCTGCCGAATACTTAGAACGCTTTTCATGAATAATATTACCACATATTAACGACGATGATAACAACAACAACAATGAGGAGAACAAATAAAAAAAGCAGAGTGAGAATGGACCGGCTTCCTAAGGCGTTATTGGTCGTGACTGTGATTGGAGGATCAAGAAAATGGGGCGGGGCTTGAGATAGGTCAATACTTGTCCTTACTCTCCATCTCTTGTTTCTTTTCCCACAAGGGTCCACCACGCTGTGACGAGATATTTTGTCAACAAGTTTAGTATGGAACAACACACAGACACACACACACACACACACACGCACGCACACACACACACACACACACACACACACACACACACACACACACACACACACACACACACACACACACACACACACACACACACACACACACACACACACACACACACACACACACACACCTACACACACACACACACACACACACACACACACACACACACACACACACACACACACACACACACACACACACACACACACACACACACACACACAGATGTTGGTCATTTGGGAGGAAGTCAAAACATGCTGAGATAAAGCTGAGTCTGTAGCAGTCAGCCGCGTGGTGCATGGGGGCCAGTATTTATGAATGGTTGTTTGTATGTTAGTCTCATGCTCTTGTATGACTTGAGGTGACCCTCTAAACCTAATTTAAAAAGGTGCAGGAGGAGGCTGGGATCAACTTCACAAAGGAACAGACTGTTTTCTCTTTCTCACCTGGAGCTGACATTTATTTACTTTGGTCTTCATAAACACTGAAACAGATGGATTTGCCCACATGGAAAAGGATTATAGGAAACATATAGTTTCTGCCTTCAGATATCCTTACCTTACTCATTTCATGCCATTTATGGTAGATTCTCTAGATTCCTTGTAAAGAAATCTTGGATTTGGTGCCATGGTGTTTGACTTATTGTTTTGGTAGTCCATACAATTCGGGTGTGTTGATTTCACTCTTGAATCAATTACCACAAAGTAACCATTATGTTTCCTAACTGAAGAGGAACAAGGACATTCTCAGACCCCATAAAGCAGGAAAAGTGTACGGTATTTATAATGGAGTGGAGACCGCACACCTGTCAATTCTCTCTGTCTCTCTCTCCCTCACCTCTGAAGCCTGAGTAAACCTGTCTCTCTCTCTCCCTCACCTCTGAAGCCTGAGTAAACCTGTCTCTCTCTCTCTCTCTCTCTCTCTCTCTCTCTCTCTCTCTCTCTCTCTCTCTCTCTCTCTCTCTCTCTCTCTCTCTCTCTCTCTCTCTCTCTCTCTCTCTCTCTCCCCTCACCTCTGAAGCCTCAGTAAACCTGTTGGGACATCCCTAGAAGCTGCCTCCATCTGACTCAGGGCTCTGGAATTCCAACCATCTTGCCGAGGAGGTCCTGCCTGCCCGGGACGCTCATGTGCCAGACACGCACGCACGCATGCACGCACGCACGCACGCACGCACGCACGCACGCACACACACACACACACACACACACACACACACACACACACACACACACACACACACACACACACACACACACACACACACACACACACACACACACACACACACACACACACACACACTTCCCCAATTTCACTTTCTCATATCACGCATAGATCAGGTATTGCTTTGATCTTCTATTTACCTCCTGAACCAGCTGCTTCATGCACCTTGGTGGGGAAACAGAAACGTAATTTCAGCAAATAGTGCCAGTGAATGCGTTTTACTGCAAGTGAACATCATTATTGTAATTTCAGCCACTTTCTTTGTTAAATCAAATCTAATTTATTTGTAAGGCCCGACAACAACACACGTTAATGTTCCAATGGGCCGGACACGTCTTCTTTAAATAAGTCAAGAAGAAACATCACAATAAATCAAGAACAAAACAAAAACACCATAGTCCAAAATCTTTTAAATAAATAAAATAAATGCAACACTCCCAGACATACCCCACGTGAAGGTAAGGAAAAACTCACTAAAACATAGCAATAGGAAAAAATGCACCACAGGCAATGTGGAGGCGAGAAACCTTAGAAGGGCCATTCAAGGGGGGATCTCCATTCTTAGATGTCGGTGATAGTAGTGTTGCAATAAAACAGGCAAAACAGTTGGTAAAGCATGCACTCACAAGCATAATGAAACACAGATAAGTGCATGCAATAGCAACTGAACATTTGAAAGATAAAAAATAGAGCTGATGGCGGATCTATTTGAGGCAAGGGGGTGGCACAGGGAGGGTCGCATCCTCCCGGTCATCATCACGGGACGTCCAACACTCCGGTCATCACTCCGAGACAGCCACTCACAGGGAGACGGGAAAGGCGTTAGACAGTTCGCGTGATTGTCATGGGCGGACATAGCAATAGATACATGTGGTAAGCATATATGTAAATAGAATAGATATATGTAGTAAGCATATTATGTGAATAGAATAGAAGTACTTAACCCAGCAATGAACTCCACATCTAAACCACCTTGACAGACCACGGACAGAAGACGGTAAGAAGCTGATCCATGGCATTGGTGGTGCACCTAGAACTGTCACTGCAATCTTGGCCAAGACCCCAAGACATCCACCACCTTGGTCAACACTACGAGACAACCACTCAGAGAGATGGGGGGGGGGGGTTGGGGACAGGGGTTAGAGAGTTCCCATGTTTGAAGTGGGCGGAGATGGAGCAATAAATACATGTAGTGAGCATATGCATACATGGTGACAGTAGAATCAAAGTTGTGAAATTGAGTAATAGATAGAACTACTGCAAGTGTATGTATACAGGATGAGATACAAGACAATAGCTCAGGGCCGTATGCCGCGGGGGGCAGGAGATACCACTCAGAATTGGTCAGCACTGCAGGCCAGACAGAAGGCGGAATGAAGCTGTTCCATGGGCAGTGATGTACCTGAACGCGTTCAATGAACGATCGTTCATGAACGCGTTCGTATTTTGGGCGAACTTGAACTGAACGTACTGTATATCCGCTAAATGAACGTAATTGAGAACGCGTTCATTCTCAGCCCTGTGTAACGGAGTTCAAAAGTGCGTTCATTCTCAGCACTCTATTATAACGGCGTTCAAAGATGTGCCATATTTCATAATGCATTTCAGCCGAAAACTCAGTTAAAACACTGTAAACAGGCTTAAAAATTATGCGTAAAACCACCCGATCTGGCAACCAGCCTGTCACCCCCTGCTACGTCATCAGACTCCTCCTCACAACAAGCAGTGGAACAGGAATCTGCGCGCAGAAGCAGAGAGCTGCAGCAGCAGCAGCACTCTCTCAGTCGGAGTCAGACTCTACCTCTAGACGTCACGTCGGCGTATGCATTTAAAAGAGTTTACAATTCAAACTATTTGATAAACTTCTACTTTCAGCCCGGAAATGCATTCTGATAAACTGAATTAAGGATAAGCCTCCATTTTTACAAATGTGGTATAGAGAGATCTTCGGTGTGCTCCTACCCCATGAAAGACACTGTGCAATGCATAGAGTCAACGACGCTTCCTTTCAGGAGGTGTGGGCCCCACTATTAGACTATTTTCCTGCTGAAATGTATCGGATCCTTCTAAAGGCCCAGTGCCCCATTGTATGGACAGACCTAGGATAGGAAAAAATAAATATATGTATGTCTACATGTGAATGCGCTCGAGGCAAGTGCAAGTGCCTGTCTTGGTCTGCTTTCCTTTTTGCTTGTTTTTCTTTTTGTTTTGTTTTTGCTTGCTTATGGTGTGGATGATGGCATAGAGATGAACTGGAGGACCCCCCCCCCCCCTTGTCCCAATGTGTGTTTTTGTAATGTAAGTAACTGTACGTGAAAAATCTATAATAAAAAAAAATTAAAAAAGAACTAAAAAGAACTAAATTAGTTCATTTTTGAAACCATGAACTTTAGTTCAACATTTTGAATTATGAACTATGAACTGAACTAGTTCATTTAAAAAATTTTGAACTGTGAACTGAACTAGTTCATGTAGAAAGTGAACTTTCCCAACACTGTCCATGGGACTGGTTGAGACAGAGACAGAGGTTAAAAAGGTTCTCCCATGTCTGCAGAAAAGCAGACATGGGAGCAAATAGACATCCTAACTAAACTAGACAGATTAATCTAAGGGTCAGTCCCCGACCAGGTGAGATCAGGGTAGGTTGAAGGAGAGAGAGAAAAGATGGGTCTTGAGCAGGGATTTAAAAGCTTTGACAGAGCAGGCGCCCATGACGACGGCAGGTAATTTGTTTCACAGGTAGGGAGCGCGGTAGACAAAGGCTCTGTGGCCAGCGGATTTCTTTTTAACCCTAGGAATCGATAGAAGCCCCGCATTTTGTGAGCGCAGAGCACAAGCGGGCGAGTATCAAGAGATGAGATCGGATTGATAGAGCGGTGCGAGCCCCTTTAAAATGTTGTAGGTGAGGAGTAGCACTTTAAAGTCAGATCTGGCTTGAATAGGAAGCCAGTGTAAGGCGGACAAAACTGGTGTGATGTGATCAAATTTTCTAGTGTTAGTTAGTATCCTAAGTATCCTAGTAGGTCGGGGGTCAGGGACTACAGCCCCCTCAGCATCGACGGGGCACCGGTTGAGAGAGTGAACAGTTTTAAGTACCTCGGAGTCCACATATCCGAGGACTTGACATGGACCACACACATTGACAGTGTTGTGAAGAAGGCACGACAACGCCTCTACTTCCTCAGGCGCCTAAGGAAGTTCCAAGTCAGTCAGAAGATCCTTAAGAACTTCTACTCATGTACAATAGAGAGCATCCTGACTGGCAATATCACCTCCTGGTTTGGGAATAGCACCGCACAAGACCGTAGCAGACTACAGAGAGTGGCCCGTTCAGCCGAACGCACAATTGGAGGGGGGCTTCCCACTCTCCAGAACATTTACAACAAGCGGTGCATGGGTAAGGCTAAGAGAATTATCAAAGACTCCAGCCACCCAAACAACTGCCTCTTTGAACTGCTGCGGTCAGGCAAGCGATACCGGAGTCTCATGGCAAGCACAGAAAGACTCAGAAGATGCTTCTATCCCCAGGCCATCAGGATGCTTAACGAACAATAACACTATGTAACAACCATCAAATGCACTCACAGCACACACATCCACATGCACATGTAGCGTGATGGATTCTGCGTTGTGTCTGGTGTGAGGTGGACGTCAACACGCAGACAATTGTACCCAGTTTGGTGATCTTTATTGCCTGTTAAACACAACAGCACAGCCCGTAAGACACGACGGCGTTATTGTCCATTTATCAGCGTGCACTCCACCTCTGGCTCTCAGGCTGCACATACTCAAAGAGCGCGGCGCGCGTACATTCAACACGGCGCGCCGTCTACAGTTACAGCCAGTAAATACATTTAGCTCCGTGCAAAGTAGCTTCAGTAACAACATAGGAAACAATATGAAATAAAAGCAGTGTGTACACATTAATAAAACCAAAATAAATACAAAAACAGCGGTTCATACCTGTTAAACACAACAGCACAGCCCGTAAGACACGACGGCGTTATTGTCCATTTATCAGCGTGCACTCCACCTGATATTTGCCACACAGAATGCCGAGTTTAGTACACGAACGTACTGTTGCTGTTTTACACAGGTGAATTAATGTCATTGCACAACAAGGTATTTCAATAGCAAAACAAGTTATACAAAGCATTTAAATCCCATATTAGATAAACAAACGCTCGTACCTCTGGCTCTCAGGCTGCACATACTCAAAGAGAGCGAGCACCTCCCACCGGCGTGTCTCTCGTCGACAAACCGGCGAAACCATTTTACACATTAGTTGAACGTATTTACAATACAACAATTGTTCAATGGAAAGATATCTTATCTTCTCTAAACCCATTATAAAGGACCCAAACGGTATTTCGTTTGTGGAATTGGTAACTCAATGTGAGGGAATTAATATACAGTAGTAAACCAGACACCCCTCCACAACCTAGAATGGACTCGGTCCACGTTGATCCACTTTTGTTCCTTCAAAATAAGAGTGTTTCTGTTTTGAACCACATATTTAAGATAAAAGATACCAGTTTCTGTCCATGATACTAGCATAACCACTTCACTCTGCTACATACTCCCCCACTGACTTATGCCAGATCATGGACAGTGTTCCCTTCAATCAGCTCAACAGCGTAGGTATAAACCAAAGAAACAGAAAATAAAATAAAAAAATTACAACAAGTCAACGTGTCACCTGTAACTCAATGTATTCCCTTCATTCCAGACCTAGAAAATAGGTCGACCAGCTCAAAAGCTATCCGATAAAGGATCAGGAAAAACAAAGGGTAGCTAATCCCTTATCCAACCACAGGCAAAAAAACATGCCATGTACATATTTATACCACGGAATACACCAAAATTACCAAATCATGTCTAGTGCAATAGACAAGCGTAACTACCAGTATGACTCGAAGAAAATCAAACAGCAAAATCAATGAAAGAAAAGAAAAAAATTCCAGTGATAAAAATAATTACTCAAAAGAAAACAAGAAAAATTGTATCATCTTCTAGGATGACAGCAGAGCCCTGACTTGTACTGCCATCGTCTGAATGAGCCTGTTAACTGGCCTGATTAGTCTCCCCCGCCTAGTGTAAACCCCTTGAGGTGGCTCAACTACACTTGGTGTGACATCGACAATGTCCGATTCAGGTTCACTCACTGGTACCAATAAGGATGCATTACAAGGGGCCTCCTCCGAAGCAATCATGTCTCCAGTAAATGATTCCACAGTTGTCGTGTCTGACGACTGATCACTATCCTGATAAACAATTACAGAGTATGACTCCTCTGATTCAACATCTGCATCTGGTCCCTCCATCCAGAAGTGGCGTGGTTTCTTCAGTTTACACTCCTGCTCCTCACCACTATGTGTCTCAAGTGTAATTCTGTGATGTTGATCACTACTCATGCTCCCTGCCTGCTCCCCTGCTGGCTCTGATACACCCATTGGTGTCGTGGTATCTACTACCCCCTCCACACTGGACTCAGGAAGATGAGCAACCCACCGGGCAGTTCTCAGCTCATCCTGATCAGAATCATCTGTCATTTCCTCACTCGGAGCAGTGCCAGGAATAGACACCTCAATCTCTGGCTCGTCCCATGACGGCAGAGGCAGGAAATTGACGGGCATAATCAAGTTCCTATGAACAGTCTTAATCCTCCCTGTGACAGGATGACGGATACTGTATACATTCAGCCCACTGTTCTTACACACTACAGTATAGACGGCACTCTCCCAGCGGTCAGCTAGCTTTTTCTTGCCTCGCTCCCCCTTATTTGCCAGTAAGACCCGATCCCCCTTCTCTACCGCATGTCCCTTTAACTGTCTGTTATACACCTCAGCTTGCCTGGTCTGTTGCTTCTCAGCATGCTTTTGAGCAAGTGCCATCGCTTCCCTTAGATCCTTTCCCAGTGACTGGACATACTTATCCACATCCACCGTATCTCCATCTAAAAGGACACTCTGAAACATGACATCGACAGGTAATCTTGGAGTGCGGCCAAACATCAAAAAGAAGGGTGGGACCCCCGTGGTCTCATGCACTGTGCAATTATAAGCAAACGTCAAAGTGTTCAACATCTGAGGCCATTTCACCTTGGAACGAGGTGGCAAAGCACGGATCATACTACCTAAAGTGCGGTTTAGACGTTCTACTTGTCCATTTCCCATAGGATGGTATGGCGTGGTATGGGATTTTTCAACCCCTGCCATCTGAAGCATTTCTGCTATGAGTGCACTCTCAAAATTAGCTCCTCTGTCGCTATGAATGCAGGCTGCAAAACCATAAACAGAAAAAAAGTTATTCCAGAGCACTCTGGCCACCGTCTTTGCAGTCTGATTGGGACACGGATAAGCACACGCTAGTTTGGTAAAATGGTCAGTTATAACAAGCACATCAATGGACTTATTATTGGCATCCTCAGCCGACCAAAAGTCAATACACACCAACTCCAGTGGTGCAGTGGTGACTATAGATACCAGCGGAGCCTTAGCCTCCGGCTCAGGTGCTTTGCTCAGTACACACCTCTTACAATGACTCACATATTCTTTGACATCCTTTTCCATGGAGTCCCAATAGAAACGTTGTCTAGTGAGCCACAATGTGCGCTGCTGGCCCTGGTGCCCAGCCTCGTCATGTACCCCTTTTAGCACCTGTCCTCTCAGAGCGCTCGGTACAACATATTGAAAGACCTTCTTCCCACTCACAACGTGTTTTGAAACACGGTACAACACAGTTTTCCCCACTGTCTCAATGTGCGGTTTGTTTCTTTCGACTCATGAACTCTCTCTCTTCGAGATGGGCGGCGGCCTCTATCTACAAAGAATTTGACTCTACCAGTAACAGGGTCCTGGCACTGTCTGTTGTACAATTCCTCGTGAGTGAGAACAGGCAATGGGCTCTGTCCCATGGACACCAACCTCTCTAACTGCTGCACGTGGGAGACTGCTCTCATAGCTGCGCCATCCTCCCAACAGCGATGTGTGTGGAGTACAGCAGATACCTCTTCACGAGATATGCTCCCACTGTCACTACCCACCTCACCACTGGCCTTAAAAGAACTCTGAGTTGACAGTCCTAGCCCCTTCCTCCTCACCTCTGGTTCCTCACAGGTAAGACGGAACATGTTCTGCACGTCATCCACTTCTAAACCTCTAGCCTCCCTCAACAAGACATCATACGAGGTCCTTGTCAGCCTGTGCATCACTCTAGGTTTAGCAAACGGCTCCCTGCTCAGTGCATCAGCTACTGTATTCTTAGGCCCAGGGATGTACTGAATGTCAAAATCAAAAGGTGCCAGCTTAGCCACCCATCTCTGCTCGCATGCATCGAGTTTTGGCTTTGTGAGGATGTACTTAAGGGGATTATTGTCTGTCCACACTGTAAATTTATGTCCTCGCAGCCAATGGCTAAACTTGTCGTGTATAGCCCATTTCATGGCGAGAAACTCAAGCCTATGAGCGGGATATTTAGACTGAGCATGATTCAAAGATTTGCTAGCAAAAGCTATGGGCCTGGCTGTGCTACACCCCTCCTGCACCTGTGAAAGCACAGCTCCCAGTCCGCTAGTGGATGCATCTACAGACAATAAAAATGGCTGAGAAAAGTCAGGGTGAGCCAATAGCGTTTGTCCCACTAATGCGGCCTTTAACGCCTCAAAGGCCTCCCTACACTCCTCAGTCCAGTCTGCTGCACTAAGCCTACGAAGGGGGGCAGCTCTCTTGCTTTTTACTTTGCCTCTCCGTGGCTTCTTCACACCCGTGGTCAACTGAAACAGTGGTCTTGCAACTACAGAGCAGTTCTCAATGTAATGCTGATAATACACCATCATTCCTAAAAATGACCGGATCTTATTGGCAGACGGGGTGACCCCATCCGACTCCATAATATCGCTCTCCGTCACACCCACTATCGCCTGCACCTTATCGGGGTCTGTGGCTATCCCCTCCCGAGAAACAATGTGTCCCAAAAACTTCAGTGACTTTCTCAGAAACTGACACTTAGATGGAGACAACTTCAGGTTGTGTTCTCGTAAACGCTGGAATACCATCTCCAGCCTCTGCAAGCTCTCTTCCTCCGACTTGCCAAAGACCAGAAGGTCATCTAAGTAACAAAGAAGACTCAGCGAGTTCTGATCACCAAAGATTGTGAGCATCATTCTCATGAACGTAGCTGGACTGTTACACAGCCCCTGGGGCATGCGGTTATATTCATGTAAACCGAGAGGAGAGGAAAACGCAGTGTATTTCTTATCATCCTCATGCAGTGGGACATTGTAATACCCGGATGTCAAATCCATGGAACTGAAAAAGGCATTACCTCCCAGCGCTGCAAGTACATCTGCTTGATGGGGTAATGGATGTGCATCTTTCACAGTACGAGCGTTTAACCACCTGAAATCTGTGCACAGTCTCAATTCCCCATTCTTTTTCCAACAGAGAACAAGGGGAGATGCATACTCGCTACTCGACTTCCTAATTATCTCCCTGTCCTCCATCTCGTTCAGAGTCTCTCTCAACTTTTGGTAATGGGCGGGGGAGAGCCTCCGGTAGGGTAACCGAAAGGGCCGATCGTCTGTCAGTCGGATACGGTGACAGAAGCCACCAGCCTCCCCACAATCCAACCGGTGTCTAGAAAACACATCTTCATAGTTCTCAATCAGATCAGTCAGTCTATCTTTCCAGACTGGTGAAACCTGACAGTCATCAACTGACAGGTTCTGGAGCCCTAGACTAGCCAGTCTATCGTTCCCCCTAGCTACATTGTTGCTATCACAACTCCTAGCTGTCAGACTGCCGAGAGAGCTGTCACTACTCACTCTACCGGCATTCTGGTGTACTGACGTGTCCGTATCATTGTCAAAATCTTCTAATGCAATGCATGGATATACGTCAGCCACTTTTGCATTTCTTCTCAAGGTGATAGCCTTGTTAGTCGGGTTTATAATCTTGACAGGAAGCCACCCATCCCCCCAGAGAGGTGTAACTACCCTGCCAACTAGTATGTTACGGTGTACACAACGAGCGGCGCTGGGCTCAACAATAACAGTACTTCCCATAGACAGTTTTGTCTTGGGTGGGAGACGACCCCACACTACATGCTCACTCATCGGCTCAAGAGTTACGGCCTGTTTCAACTTGACTGTTCCCACTTTGTCAGGAATTTCCTCCCCCCTCCATCTCTCAAGATTGGCCATGAACCTGATAAACTGACTGTTTTCGTCCGGACATGGTGACTCAGCTTTTCCCAATATGCGCCAGTAGGCTCCCGTGGATTTGAATTGTCTAATTAAGGGCTTCATTACATTGGTGCCTATAATGAGCTCATCTACCTGACCCTCCACTATCAATACTGGTACTATGTATTCAAACCCGTAAAGCTTAAGTTTCAGCTCACACGTTCCCACCGGGCTAGTTTGTTTCCCACCACACCCTACAAGAACAACATTGGTAGTCAAGATTAGATCACCCGTCACTACCCCTGCCTCCCTCAGCCGAGGAACCACAACAGCGCGCAGAGACGTAGCCATGGATCCACTATCTAACATCCCCTGTAACTCAACCTTGTCTCCCGTCAATACAGTGGTGAAAAACAAACTGTCACTTTGGGATGTTCTGGTCACATTCTGCATAATTACTGTCTTGTCCTTGGGTGCTGCTTCACAAACAGACGTATATACAGACTGGATATCATCATTGAAATTGGAGGAAAAACCATAGGGGCCCACATTGTCCTCCTTTGAACGAGGGCCGGCTAGTTTTCCTGAGAAGGACCAGCCTGTCTCTGACCAGGGGGCTGTCTAGGAGTGGTCTGCCCACAATAGATACCAATATGCCCTGGACTCAGACACTTGAAACACAGCCTGTCCGTCCTACAATGCGTCCTAGTATCGTGCTCCGAACTGCCACAAACCTGACATTGTTGAGAAGGTCTGGGGAACTGTCTCCGGGGGCCATTTTGTACATAAGGACCATTTGGTACGTAAGGACCATTTTGTACCGACTGAGTGTTGTTGCCTAACGCCATTTCTAACACTCTCAGCACCCTCTCCATTGTGTTATTCTCAGCTACAGGCGTCAGCTGCTCTAGCTCTGGGCTACTGACAGCCACTGGGGGCGCGCTTTGTTCGTGATTAACAACCACCCTCTCCTGTGATGACTCAATGGCGACCACTTGTTGTGTCAACCGACCTCGACTCGCTCTATGTTCTCTCAAGTATTCATCCAAATGTCCCTGCACCTCACCTGCTGTCCACTCACGAGATGGCTTACTTTTGAACACTAAGGACAGCTCCTTATCGGGGCAGTGACGGATGAACATGAGAACTAGATGCTTGCTCAGGCTAGTCTGGGATTCCCCCGTGCTAAGAAGACACTGCTCTGTGGCTTCTGCTGCTTTGTTAAGCCTAATCCAATAGTCAAGAGGATTCTCGCTTGCATATGGTTTGACTGCATAAAAGTCAGCTAATGGAAGTTCTGAATGAATAATATCACCAAAATGTTGTCTCAAAATGCTAAAGATAACACCCACTTCACTGTCAGTTGAGTTGCTACGCAGCCATACTTTGGTAACGTCCCGGGCCCTCCCCATTAGCTTGTTCATAACCTCTTCAACTTGTTCAGCTCCAGTACAGTTATTTTTCTTTCTGTGATACGTCCTCATGAGTTCCTCCCACTCAAAAACAGAGTACTTATCTGTGCTATCACCTCTAAAATAGGGTGGGGCATTTGCATCTGAACGTAACACGAGATTCATTTTGGATGCATCAATCACAGTATTCCCACATTGGTCAGGTTGGAACGTCTGTCGGAGATTTTGAGAAGCTAAAACAGGTGAAATCCCCGTAATTGTGTTCTGCATTAACGTCACTCTAATAGCTTCCCCTATTTCGGACCCAATGGATCTTATCAAATTGGCCATTTGACTGGGGGATGTCTCAACACTAGTGTTGTTGATTTCACTAGTTGAGGGAACAACCGGCGTGAAAAGTAACTGTTGGGCAGTTCCCTCTACGTGACCCTCTTCCCTCCTCCTTTCAGGGCTAGAGGAGCCCGAACCATTTTGACTCCCCGGGGTAGACTGCATAACCGGTGTGTAGTCGAGAACCCCTCTCCCTCTCCCCACATTCAAGTCCCTTGTAGGAGTGTTTCCTTCATTCAAAGTCATTTTCAATCTTCAAATGGTGCTTTCACCTTTTTTTCTCTTCAGTGTGTTCAGGGTAACACACTTGAAATAAATAAACTTGATTAGAGACTTTTTTTTAAAGGATTCAGTGCTCTCCAGCCCCCTCAGGAACAGACCTCAGGACTCGGCGGCGAATGCAGCGTCCCCGTGGCTAGGTCGCGCCAGCAGCACCACGCGTCTAGGCCGCACCTGAAGCCTCCACGTCTCCCCAGCTACACCGGTGGTCGGCCTCTGCTGACCCGTTGATCCGGTTGTCTCGGCACCAGTTGTAGCGTGATGGATTCTGCGTTGTGTCTGGTGTGAGGTGGACGTCAACACGCAGACAATTGTACCCAGTTTGGTGATCTTTATTGCCTGTTAAACACAACAGCACAGCCCGTAAGACACGACGGCGTTATTGTCCATTTATCAGCGTGCACTCCACCTCTGGCTCTCAGGCTGCACATACTCAAAGAGCGCGGCGCGCGTACATTCAACACGGCGCGCCGTCTACAGTTACAGCCAGTAAATACATTTAGCTCCGTGCAAAGTAGCTTCAGTAACAACATAGGAAACAATATGAAATAAAAGCAGTGTGTACACATTAATAAAACCAAAATAAATACAAAAACAGCGGTTCATACCTGTTAAACACAACAGCACAGCCCGTAAGACACGACGGCGTTATTGTCCATTTATCAGCGTGCACTCCACCTGATATTTGCCACACAGAATGCCGAGTTTAGTACACGAACGTACTGTTGCTGTTTTACACAGGTGAATTAATGTCATTGCACAACAAGGTATTTCAATAGCAAAACAAGTTATACAAAGCATTTAAATCCCATATTAGATAAACAAACGCTCGTACCTCTGGCTCTCAGGCTGCACATACTCAAAGAGAGCGAGCACCTCCCACCGGCGTGTCTCTCGTCGACAAACCGGCGAAACCATTTTACACATTAGTTGAACGTATTTACAATACAACAATTGTTCAATGGAAAGATATCTTATCTTCTCTAAACCCATTATAAAGGACCCAAACGGTATTTCGTTTGTGGAATTGGTAACTCAATGTGAGGGAATTAATATACAGTAGTAAACCAGACACCCCTCCACAACCTAGAATGGACTCGGTCCACGTTGATCCACTTTTGTTCCTTCAAAATAAGAGTGTTTCTGTTTTGAACCACATATTTAAGATAAAAGATACCAGTTTCTGTCCATGATACTAGCATAACCACTTCACTCTGCTACACACACACTCACTTTAAACAAACAACTCACTGCAGCACCCACTTACACTTTAGAACACCTAAACACACTTTATATTTATTGGTAAAGAATTTGCACTACAACCCATACCTCATTACACCTTACTGTAAATTGTACCTAAATTGTACCTCATCCCATTTCTGCTTTGCACTATATAGTATATTGTATATTAGTATATTGTATAGTATATTGTATGGTAACTCAGTTACATCTACTCTGCATTGAACATTGTACATATGTACATACTGAACACTTGTGCCTACGTACGTGACTTCTATTTTATACTTGCTATTTTATACTTATCTATTTTTGTCTAGCACAGTCTCTGGAGCGTAACAGAAAGAAGCATTTTGTATAAAAGTATTCTGTACTTCTGTATGACAACTAATAAAGAAACTTGAACTTGTATCCGTGCAGCCTCATTTTGCACGAGTTGAAGGTTTTTGATGCTTGAATTACGTAGGCCTGAAAAAAGTGCATTACAGTACTCTAGACGTGATGAGACAAAAGCATGAATTAGGGTTTCAGCATCAGCCAGAGTTAAAATGGGGCGAATTTTTGCGATATTACGAAGATGGAAGAAGGCAATTCTTGTGACATGTGCATTAAATGAGAGGGAGGAATAAAACATTACTCCGAGGTTTTTTATGGTGGAACTCTGAGATACATGACAAGTATCAAAGTTGAGGGAGATGTCCTCAAACAGGCCTCTGTGGTTTGGGGGGCCAACAATTAACATCTCAGTTTTATCTGCATTAAGGAGTAGAACGTTTTGCGACATCCACTTTTTAATGGCAAGCAGGCAAGCCTCAAGATTTTGTCATTGGGAGGAATCGTTGGCATCAATCATTGTTAGACCTTTGGAATATTATTTATTCTTTATTATAAATAATATTTATTGATATTTATTGATAAAGGATTTGCACTACAACTCGTACACCTACTGTAAATTGTACCTAAATTGCACCTCATCCTATTTCTGCCTTGCACTATATAGTATTGTATATTAGTACACTACACAGTATTGTATATTATATGGTAACTCAGTTACGTCTACTCTGCATCGAACATTGTACATATGTCTATACTGAACACTGTGACCTAATTTTTTTTACTTCTAATTTACATGCTATACTATGTTATTTTATTTCATACTTATCTTGTCTTGCACAGTCTCTGGAGCGTAACAGTAAGAAGCATTTTGTATAAAAGTATTCTGTACTTCTGTATGACAACTATTAAAGAAACTTGAAACTTGAAACTTGAAGAATAAAATAGGACTGAACCTAATAGGCAGTTGGTCAGACATTAACCTCCCCACGATGCCCTGCATCTATTTATTTTTTTTGCCCTGTGGCCTCCGTGTCAAACTGACGTCAACTTCTGCAGACAGGCGTGTTCCTCTATGCAAACGAGACTTCCTGTCAAACGTGGGCACCATTTACATGCTTTTACATTACCCTTATGTAATTAATTTGCATAGGTGTGAGTGTGAACCTCCAACCGTTGGTTCTCTCAGTTACGGCTTCGACATGGGTGGTCGCATTTTACGCAGCTCCCGGCTTAACCAACGCAACAGAACAACAACAAAGTATTTTGCGCATTTTCTACTTTCCCTCCTGTGGATTATCGACTTGTACCTGAATTCACCACTTAAACAACAACTCCAGACAGAAGTGGAGGGTAGCGAAAACGTAAAACAGCAGTCCCATTGCGACTTCTATTTGTTAACGGGCTCGGAGAGGAAGCATCCAGCCTTCGGAGCCACGGCTATCCACACAGAATCCGAAACGCAAGAAATTACCCCCGACAGGCAAGTTTGATAGGAAATCAATGTTTCTATTATATTTGCTCATGTCAGGTGACATACACCAGAACCCCGGACCCATCATGACACAGAACCAGAGACGACAGTTAGGTCTGCTGACCCAGGAAGCGGCGGCTAGCATCGCTAGCACAACAGGACAACTGCTACCTACACAGATGGCGGCGGCTGGCGACACGATCAACGGCAACATTCCTCCACTACCACCTCTACAAAAGAACCCACGAGAGGCCACAGCGAGAAGGAATGAACCGGGGTTCACAATCGAGGCGCCCAGCACGTCGCGGGACCAAAACAGCGAGGCATCGCCCGATGGCCGGCGAGCTAGCCGGCAAGCTAACGTGGACAATGGACAAAGGACCCAGAAAGCTAACGGGGCTAACAACAATGGACATAGGACCCCATCCCCCCCTCCCCACCTACCGCCACCCGATCAACCAGACACCACAGACAATCAACACCTTGAACTCGATGACATAAACCAAATAACGAACACAAATGGACTCCACATATTCCAGCTTAACACTAACAGCCTGAGACCTAAACTAGACAATTGTTTTTAAACGGTAAGGCAAACATATTGTGTTTCACAGAAACAAAGCTAGACTCATCTGTACAGGATCCAGAGATTGAAATAGAAAACTATTCAATAGTCAGGAGGGATAGGAATCAATATGGAGGTGGCGTCTGTGTGTATATTCACAAAGATACCAAATTCATCAACCGTACTGACCTTAACCATGACGAAATTGGAACTGTTTGGATTGAAATCTTATTCGATAGGGCGAAATCAGTACTAGTAGGCACAATCTATAGACCGCCAGAACAGAGTGGCTTCTATGACACACTTGATGGGTGTTTAGCTGGGGTGGAGGGTGTAGAAAAAATTCTTATTGGGGACTGGAACACGGATATGCTATGTAAAGCAGCACCCGTCTTCAAGGCCTTCAGTAGGTTTTCTGATCTGCACGGTTTCAGCCAGCTAATCACCCAACCCACAAGGGTATGTGACCTAATTTTGTCCTCTGACAAGGCCATGATCTCCAATAAAGGGGTGATAGCATGCGGGTTAAGTGATCATTATATGATTTTCTGTACCCGCAAAAAGCTAAAACAAAAGGCTGGCTGTTACATCTAGGGACCTCAAAACCTACTCTAGAGGCCTTTAACCAAGAACTGGAGAGCGTGGACTGGTCAGATGAACTCAGTGGTTGAAGAAACATGGCTTGGATTCAAAACCAAATTCACAACAATACTCAACAACATGGCACCCCTAAGAACCACCAGGGTTAAAAATCGCGCTGAGCCATGGATGCACTCTGAAATACTGGCCGCTATGAAAACCAGAGACAAAAAATGCTCTGAACTTCATAAAAGTCAGACAAAGCTTTCCAAAAGCTCAAACAGTGAACTCCAAGCCCACGTGGTTGAACAAAAAATTCAAAGAAACAGACTAAGAAATGACGTAAACACCATGATCAAAACTGAGGAAAACAAAAACAAACCATGTGAACTTTGGAAATTACTCAATAATCAACTAGGCTGCAGTAAAAAACTTAAAACCAGATTCTCAAACATAAACATAAAGACGGACAACACGCTTTACAAGCTGGATGTAGCCAATTACTTAAACATCTTCTTCACAAACATAGCCACAACACTGGTAAACAAACTACCCTCCCACTCCGGGCATTATGGGGTAGAACACATAGTAGCATACTACAAAAACCTAGGGGTCCGCAAAGACGACTTCAAACTAGAAATGGTAACAACCGATGAGGTACTCAAAAAACTGAGCGCCCTCCAACCTAACTCAGACTCAGCAGCCGCCATCACCCCAGTCATTACACACATAATAAACCTCTCCATAAAACAGGGACACGTCTCCAAGGACTTCAAAATTGCGAGAGTGACCCCTCTGCACAAAAAGGGCAGCAAATTAGACCCAGGCAACTACCGCCCTGTTTCTATTCTTACCTCCATCTCGAAAGTAGTCTACGAACAGGTCGAAAAGTACCTGGCGAAAAAATATCTAATCTACGAATTCCAATCTGGCTTCAGAATATCCCACTCCACTGACACATGAATGAATGAATGAATGAATGAATGAATGAATGAATTAATGAAAACTTTATTTAACAGATTGCAGAATGGGTACAATACAGTACGGCTCAATACATACAATTGTTAAGGGGATGCAGACCTGAGAAAGACGTTTGTCTTGTTTCCATCAGGGTCCCCCATTTTCAATTCATATAGACATTTATGACATACACAACATACATGACATTTATGGCATAGGGACATATAGGTATTTAGTACTGATACATTTGTGACATAAACGGTATTCAAATATACAGTACTGTTACCCCTAGATCCTGACAGAGTATATACATATGATGGGGAGGGGACTGTATATTAGAAGGGGGTGGGTGGGTGGGAGAGAAATATACATATGGCGGGGAGGGAATATATACATGCGGTGGGGAGGAGACTGTCTATTAGGAGGTGGTGGGGGTTTTGGGCATTTACGGTGGCCAGTTTCGAATTGCAGCCTCCCGTAGGTGCTCTTTAAGAGCGGTTTTGAATGTGGGCAGGGATTCACATTCCTTTACAGCTTTGGGTAGGGCGTTCCACATTGTTGTGGCATAATTGCGAAACGTGTTTAGTCCCTTGTTTGAGCCGAATCTGGGTTTAACATGATTTGTTGAGCTTCCTCTGGTGTAGTGGTTGTGGTATTCACTGACCTTTGCCTTCTCTATTTGAACGACCACATCAAACAAGAGGTGGACGCGGGCAAATACTGTGGCATGGTAATGCTGGGCCTACAAAAGGCCTTCGACACTGTCAATCACTCCATTCTGATTGACAAGCTAAAAGCAATTGGTTTTGATAGTTTATCAGTGAGCTGGATGCAATCCTACCTGGAGGGGAGAGAACAGATGGTGGAGGTAAACGGTACTCTATCCCCCCCATCACAGTGAGCTGTGGTGTTCCACAAGGAAGCATACTAGGACCGCTACTGTCCCTAATTTATGCAAATGACATGTCGTCAGCTTGTGACTGCAACTTGTTCTTGTTTGCGGACGACTCAGCCCTGCTGGTCTCTGACAAGAACAAGTTACAGGTTGAAAAAACCGTCAGCTCTGAACTCGGCAGAATCTGCACCTGGCTCGCTGATAACAAACTATCATTACACCTCGGTAAAACAGAGTCCATTCTCTTCGGATCAAATAACAAACTCAGCAAGACCGACGGCTTCTCAGTTACAGTGGGTGACAATATTGTCACAAGGAAAGATGAAATTACATACCTAGGTTCCATCCTAGAGGCAAATCTTTCCTGTGACAAAATGGCATCCAAGGTAATAAAAAAAGTCAACCAACGAACTAGATTCTTGTACCGGATCTCCTCTCTGGTAAACAAGAATACCCTGAAGACTCTGGCAGGAGCACTCATTCAAGGATACTACACCTATGCTTGCACCTCATGGTACCAAAGCACCTCAAAGGCGCTAAAAACAAAATTACAAACATCACAAAACAAACTGGTCAGACTTCTACTTGACCTTACTCCTAGAACCCACCTCACCCCTGCCTACTTTGACAACCTAGGATGGCTTAGAGTAGACGACAGAGTACAGCAACTTGCAATGCGCCTGGTCTACAAGATACACTATACGACTAAGGTACCCATGTCAAAATACTTCCCAAAGGTCAGTGAATACCACGACCACAACACCAGAGGAAGCTCCACAAATCATGTTAAACCCAGATTCGGCTCAAACAAGGGACTAAACACGTTTCGCAATTATGCCACATCAATGTGGAACACCCTGTACAGCTGTAAAGGAATGTGAATCCCTACCCACATTCAAAACCGCTCTTAAAGAGCACCTACGGGAGGCTGCAATTCGAAACTGGCCACCGTAAATGTCCAAACCCCCCACCCCCTCCTAATAGACAGTCTCCTCCCCACCACATGTATATATTCTCTCTGCACCGTATGTATATTTCTCTCCCACCCACCCACCCCCTCCTAATGTACAGTCTCCTCCCCACCGTATGTATATATTCTCTCCCCACCGTATGTATATTTCTCTCCCACCCACCCACCCCCTCCTAATGTACAGTCTCCTCCCCACCGTATGTATATATTCTCTCCCCACCGTATGTATATTTCTCTCCCACCCACCCACCCCCTCCTAATGTACAGTCCCCTCCCCATCATATGTATATACTCTGTCAGGATCTATGGATAACAGTACTGTATATTTGCATATCGTATATGTCACAAATGTAACAGTACTAAATACCTGTATGTCATGTATGTCCCTATGCCATAAATGTCATGTATGTTGTGTATGTCATAAATGTCACTATGAATTGAAAATGGGGGACCCTGATGTAAACAAGACAAACGTCTTTCTCTGGTCTGCATCCCCTTAACAATTGTGTGTATTGAGCCGTACTGTATTGTACCCATTCTGCAATCTGTTAAATAAAGTTTTCATTCATTCATTCATTCATTCATTCATTCATTCATTCATTCATTCATTCATTCATTCATTCATTCATTCATTCATTCATTCATTCATTCATTCATTCATTCTGACAGTGGCTCAGGAGGTAGAGCGGTCATCTGGTAATCAGAAGGTTCCCGGTTTGATTACAGCTCCTCCCGGCAGCGCGTTGAATTGTCCTTGAGCAAGACTACTCAACCCCTAACAGCTCCCGATGAGCAGGTCGGCACCTTGCATGGTTGCCTCCACTGTGAACGTGTAAGAGACGGGGTGAATGTGAGGCACAAGTTGTAAAGCGCTTTGGATAAAAGTGCTATATAAATGCAGTCCGTTTTTATAGTTTTCTTTACATTACCTTTTGATTTTAAACAGTGTCGCACAATCGCCTTCCATATAGGTAGTCATAGTATTCAGTGTTACTGATTGGTGATTGTTTTGCAGGCACCGGTGATCCCTCTTCAGCTGGGAAGGCAGTGTTATGGAATGTCTGGTCCCAGCAATCTTGATAATTCACAGAATGAAGCTGAATGTATTCCTTACAGACTCTGCTCCAGTATGTCCACTTACCCCCTCCTAAAGCATCTGTATGTTGACTGTCTCGGCTGGTTGCCATGGTCACAGACGTTCCCATACAAATGCCCCCCCCCCCCCCCCCCTCCCCCTCCCAACCCTGACAGTGGTATGACCCAGCTTGAGCGATGGCTCACCTTCACAACAGAGGCCCGGGGAATGTACCATCCACCCGTCAACCTCCAGCCCCATACGGAGAGGCTCTAATGAAGGCAGTCTTGGTTGTTTTGATAGAGATTCCTCCATCCAGCCCACTTTGTTTTGGCTTGGTTGATTTATTTCCGAGGTGGTTCAGGGTTCAGAGCCGCATGCCAAGGTTATGACAAGGGACCACGTAACACGGAACACACTCCATGTAGCTTTGTTTAGGTTCTTAAATCACCAACATGAACTGTCTTCGTCAGGGTAATTATGCCATACAAACGTTTGTACACATTTCTAAAGAGCATTTAGTCCTCAGGTCACATGGTCAGAATGTGTGTTGCGACAGGTGTCACAACACATTCCCAGTAATCATCACCAGGTAATCATCAACACAGGCTCTCAAGACACAATACAAAATAGAAGAAGATAAAGAAATGATGATGCAAAAAAAATTTACAACATGCATAATAGGTGGCACGGTGGTGTAGTGGTTAACACTACGATTCGATTCCCACTTGGGGATCAGGTTTCCGCGTTGCCACTTGCCAGGTGGGGTATCTCCCAGCCCTTTCTGTGTGGAGTTTGCATGTTCTCTCCGTGCTCGCAAGGGTTCCCCCCCCCCCCGATAAGAGAAACCCAATGGAAAAACATGCACAACAACAGATTGCTAACGCTGTCGCGTCCCTGACGAAGACAGGCAGGAGCATTTGGCATCATGTGTGTGTGTGTGTGCCGCCCATCGCATTTGTGTGTCGTTTGCATGCCAAATAAAGATTTCTCTAAAGTCCTGAATTATTATTATATGATGTAATGTTGTGATACATCGATATTGTGGATATCATAAATACAGAAAATCCATTGTAAAAAAAAAAAAAACAGATAAAGGTGTAGAGATCCTAGTATTTCAGAGAAAACATTTTAAATCAAAGTCAACATTTAGCCCATAAGGGAGTAAGGGCCCTTAAATGATGGACCCATAAAGCCTCTGGTTTAAACAGATTACCACTCTTGTGGTGTGTGTTTTAAAACTTCTGTTTGTTTTTCCCCACATACGATTTAGCACAAGGACAGGCAATATTAGATATATGACAGCTCTAGTGTGACAAGTAATAACCCCTTTAATAGGAAAGGACTTTCCTGTATGTGGAGCAATGTTAGGTATAGCTCCATTGGTTATGGGTACCGCCAGTCAGGAGAGGGTCCTGGAAGACCCCAAGGGGGTGTCTCCACTTGTAAAACAAGTTTCGGCATTAGGAAAAGAAACACAAAAATAATGAAGGGTTATTAGCATTGTTAAGCAATCAATAAAACAAAATAAAAAAAATAATAAATAAAGCTTGGAGGGGACTAATGGTATTGAATGCTGAGCTGTAGTCAATAAATAGCATTCTCACATAGTTCCCCTGCTTCTTGTCCAGGTGTGATGCTGCTGTGTGCAGCACAAGGGCTATGGAGTCCTGCGTGGACCTGTTGGGGCGGTATGCAAATTGCAGGGGGTCCAAGGTGTTGGGGAGGGAGGAACAGATGTAGCCCTTCACTAGCTTCTCAAAGCACTTCATGGCTATGGAGGTGAGAGCTACAGGGCGATAGTCGTTGAGGCAAGCGGGCATGGGTACAGGGACGATAGTGGACTTTTTCAGACAGGTGGGGATGACAGACTGTTCTAAGGACAGGTTGAATATGTCAGTGAATACCGGGGCCAGTTGGTCTGCACAGACTTTTAGGACGTGATCGGGGATGCCGTCCAGTCCTGCTGCCTTCCTGGTATTCACTTTCTTAAAGGTCCTCCTCACCTCAATGACATTTATCAGCCAAATGCGCATTGCAGATTATCTGTACATTGACCAAGTGGAATCCCTTTCTATTCACATAACTGAATTTGTTGATTGATGGAGCTTTGACAGCTACATGGGTTCAGTCTATTGCCTGTTCAATTGCAGTGGGATTCAATTTAGTCTGAGGACACATCAGCAATAATGAGATGAATTAATCACCTGACGTGTACATGACTCAAATTCATGCGCGTCTTGATAATAAACATGTGTGACATTTGAGATCTCCAAATATGAAAGATACAATCCCCACCCTGCCTCTTCTCCAACTCGAAAGCCACCACCCGTAAGCAGTCTACAGTCTGTATTACCATGTTAATGCAACCCACATATTCCCATGCAGGGACCAGTGCGTGTGACAAGCGTAATGTGCTGGTTAACAATATCACAGCAGTTGTCACATGTATTTATGCACTGCATTGCAGCCTCTGTCCATCCCATTGTGCCATTATTTGTGCCATTATTTTACATACATGAACCCATGTATTGCTATATTATTTCTTAGCGACATCGGCACAGAGACAAAGCTCCACTGTATGACACAGGATGGTACAATGACAGCAGGACCTCGTATACAGTCCATAGGGGCAGAATGACAAACAATACACTTGCATTTAGTACCATCTGTACAAGGATATTAGCAGCACGGCATGCAGTATATTTGCAACTGTAGGAGGAATGTAGGAGAAATCGGATTGTTTTCTCCAACCAACTTCAGTGTTTTTTTTTTTTTTTTTTTTATTGTACTGCAGTGTGTAAATAGTACATGCAGTACAGGTGGAATATATGTGTGATGTCACTCCTCTCTCCCACACAGCACAGAGACGCTCAAGGCTACTCTCCCTCACCCTGTGTGTGGGTCGCATAGGAGGCGCTGATGTTCACTCAGTGGGTGGCGTTGTATAAGAATGTCAGCAGAGTGACACGGATGCTTGTGTTAGAGCAAGGTTAGAGAGAAAGATGGAGAGGAGGAGGAGGAGGAGGAGGAGGAGGAGGAGGAGGAGGAGGAGGAGGAGGAGGAGGAGGAGGAGGAGGAGGAGGACCTTTTATCTCACACAGTTGGGAGTCAGACACACACACACACACACACACACACTCACACACACACACACACACACACACACACACACACACACACACACACACACACACACACACACACACACACACACACACACACACAGAAACACACAGACACACACAGACACAGACACAGACACACACACACACACACACACACACACACACACACACACACACACACACACACACACACACACACACACACACACACACACACACACACACACACACACACACACACACACACACACACAGAAACACACAGACACAGACACAGACACACACACACACACACACACACACACACACACACACACACACACACACACACACACACACACACACACACACACACACACACACACACACACACACACACTCCACCACCACGCAATCTGCAGCAGGCGTGAGTCATCGGAGCTCCACAGTCGTTAGGAAGCCCACCGAGTGGCAGCTGCTTGTAAACAACAAGAGGAGGCCGGACGAGACCAGCATCAATGAACACATGGAGAGTGGGAGAGGGAAAGAGAGAGGGGGTGGGGACTCGGGAGAGAAGGGGGGGGGGAGAGGGAGAGGGGGGGCAGAAAAGATCCTCCCCGCTCTAAACACTTAGGTGAGGTGCGTTACAAATACCCTCTGCAGAGGTCACAGCGTTGGGGACCCAAGACACACGACTTGAGTCTGACTCGAGTCAAAGATTTGATGTTTTGAGACTTGACTTGTGTTCCAGTGACTTGAGTCATGGACTTGACTTGTGATATGATGCACTCAACAAGAAGATGCATGCAGCCTATATCAAAATGATATTGGAAATTAGATTGGTTCCTACTCGACTTGGACTTGAACGTGTCTTGATGTTCTGCATTGAGACTTGGGACTTGGGATATTAATGACTTGAGACCTGACATCAATGAATTGGTGCTTGACTTGGGACCGAAATGAATGACTCGCAGGCCTGACTTGAGACTTATATCTCACGACTTGAGACTGACTTGGGACTTGGGGCAACGACGACTAGGTCTCACCTCGGCCACTCAGAGGTCCAACTGTCAGCATCCTTTCTCAGTTTAGATGCTGACGTAATTGGGCGGAACCTTCAGCTGTGGGCTGATGCCTTCAAGCCTAAATCAGGGCTGTGCTGTTTGCCTTGGCCAGATAAAATGACCTTATGTAATCAGCATTTAACTGTAGTGTGCCTGGCACTGTCGTGGTTACTCAGTGGATAATGACTACAACCCGAACTGGTCTTTGGCCACTAGTCTTTGGTTAGTGAAGCCACATGATTACAGCCTCTACAGCGCTTGGTTCGTGAGTCAACATTACACTTCCCATGGCTTTAAATGCCAAATGCGCTCAGGTAGAAGCTGTTTATCCATATTTAGGACAGGCACACAGTACATTATGTCGCCCCGTTCTCTGACCACAAACCGCAACTGTTATAATCCAACCTTACACTCAAACCTTGACAACAAACTGAAATATGTTTTTTTAGGTTAAATAAATTCAAATAATACAAAAAGACAAATGAACAAATACACTGGACATTCACATTCACGGTTTTCAAATTGTACTGTAAACAGATAATACTGTATACAGTACAGTATGTTAGCTAAAAGGGGTATTGTATTTAAAGGAAGGCAACGCCCCAAAACAGCATACATCTCATGTACTAGAACCTTAGGTGAACATATGACAACACCTAACAACAACAACAACAACAACAACATATATCTCATGTACTAGTAGAGTCTTAGGTGGACATATAAGACAACACCTAACAACAACAACATACATCTCATGTACTAGAGTCTTAGGTGAACATATAATACAACACCTAACAATAATAACATACATCTCATGTACTAGAGTCTTAGGTGAACATATATGACAACACCTAACAACATCATACATCTCACGTACTAGATCCTCAGGGCCCTGTTTCATGTACGTGGTTCAACTAAGTCGATCAACATGTCCATTATCCAGCTTCAGTTAACCCGATGTTCAAAGCCGGGATTTTCCTGTTTCACAAAGGAGGATTCAGTCTCGTTAACTCAAGCCAGACTTGAGAGTCAGGCTCAAGTCAGGCTAGATGCGCGCTCCCGTTTTAGGTGGAAAGCCAGCACGTATCGATGGCAGAGACCCTGATTCTCAACGGCATTGATTGATTAATTGATTTAAGACTTTATTGACAGATTGCAATAGGCTCAATCGCCTCGCCGACAAGTTAAATGCGTTATCTATAGGCTAATTCTAAGTCCCTCATTACCTCAATCAATCAGATTATATTTCTTTAAACTTGCCTGCTGGATTGAATAATCAAATGAGATCTTGCTAGCGAAAATAACTAGTTAACTGTTATACAGAATTACGAGACGGCTTTCTTGCCCATTGATTGATGTATAGTCAATATTTAACTTATCTCCAATGTGGTCCAACGGGTTGTTCTTTTGACTTCCACACGGACGACCCGGGTTCAAGACCGGGGTCCTTCTTTTTGCAATATAGGAATAATTCAATTTGGTGCACGTTGAGAGCTATATAAAGAATGACATCCTCAATGCATGTAGATTTATAATATTTTAACTTAAAACCAGGCTACTTTGGCGTATAATCATTAATATTATATTCAAAAAAATCATATTGGAAACACAGGGATTTGAACCCCGGTCGGTGGATTGGGAGGCTTGAGCACTGCCGCTGGGCCACTGGGCCAGATGGGATAAATTCATTGTTTATACATTAATGAACGAGAGACCCGTGTTTAGAATATCCTTTGTTTTGAATGAAGTTTATCTCTTTATCCTCATTCATTAATGTGACGTCAACGGCTCATTCAATTTCTCAAATCCGTCAAACAGCGCATCTCATCAGACATCTTAATCCCAGTTACAATTAAAATAACCACATCATGTGTACATCGCACGAGCGAGCGCCACCGTCGCCACGGTATATATAACGTGCATTATTTAGGACAAAGTGAATTTAATATCAGCATTTTGGGTCTATTTTACATTTCAAAAGCCCCCTCTGGAAGAATGGAGCACAAAAACGTAATTCAGAATGGTATAATGCAGATCGTAGACTGTGGGAATAGTTTCAGGAAACGGGCTGTCACTTCTTTGCGGGGGCGTGGCGATAGTTCAGGCTAACTTGAACTTGAACTCTGCTTTCGAGCAGGCTCAAACTTTTGGATATGTTGTCATGGTGATTTGGGAAATCCACGTACATGAAATCGGAAAGTCAGGCTAACCCAGTTATCCAGCTAAAGTTATCCGGCTAACTCGGTTATCCCGGTACATGGAACGGGGCCCAGGTGAATAAGGCAACACTACATGGACATTTTGGTTTCCGAAGTCTGAATTTCTGGATTCACTTTGTCAAAATGATATTAGTTTAGTTTAGTTTATTTATTTAGCACATTATTAAAAAAATAAATAAAAACAGTGCTAGGAGTGGACCGAAGCCCAAATGGCTTGTACAAAGTTCCACTCCCATCCCATCAATGTCCATAATGTTATATGAATGAAATACATGTCAACATGGTCTAGAAAAGAAACTCAAAACAAGATCAGAGATATAAGGCAAACACTATAGCGAAAAAATGGAAGATAGACACAGATAGATGTCATGTTCAAAACCCTCGCTGTAGCAAAACATGTTGTCTGAAGAGCCAATAATGAGATTTCTTTTTTAAAGGCTACAAGAAGGCAAAGGAGAGGAGAATAACAAAGTGTTAACGTTTTAACTCAAAACTGTGATTGTGTTTGCTGAGCATGTTTTATGTCCGGTAAAACACAGAACTCTGATAGTTAGAAAAACATGTTTCAGGTTCGGTAAAATAGACATAGAATATACCTTACCTTAGCCAAGGTATTCCAAAAAGAATAATTCCAAGTGATCGCATCGCCATCGCGATTACCAGTGTATATGTCTATACACGTTTCGATGGTAAAATACGCTAAGGCAACGGCATTTTGAGGCGATCAATGTGAATCTCTGTTCAAGCAGGAGGAGGAGCCTTTACCCCCCCAAAAAACAGGAAGACGTGTATCCATGCCAATGCAATTCCAGTTCAGACACAGACGATACTGCCACCTGGTGATATTCGATCAGCATTGCAATTCCAATGTATACAAACGAGCCAGGGATGGCTAGAATGATCTGGATGATGATTTAGAACAGGGATCAGAGGGAAAATATCCTCTGATTGGCGCTGAAAGTGTTAAGGTAAGGAAATAAAAATCTATAATACAAGATTAGATGGGCAGAGGGATGTATCATGGGGCAGACCCTTCTCAATATTCCAAGCATCATCGTTGACTTTTTGCAGATATTATCAATGTGGTTATGCCAATTCAACCCTTCATCAATAATATATCCTAAACATTTTGTGAATGGCACTTGGAGAATTTAATTTCCATTAATTAATATTTTAGATTCTTCTTTAGGGTAGTACTTATTTTTGTTGCAGAAGACCATGACGTTAAATCTTTTTACATTTAGAGTAAGCTTGTTACGTTATAATAATGGAAGTAGAGTATTACAAGACAGCCAAATCATTAATGAAGATTAAAAATAATAAAATAGAACCCTGTGGAACCCCAAAGAGGATCCTTGATTTAATAGATGAGCATCCATTGGAAAACACAAACTTCTCTCTGTTGTCTAAATAGTTTTAATAATATTTAATAATATTATCAACCCTAGGGTGATATCTTTGAAACCTGAAACAGTTGGGGCCCAGCCTTAACTGTTTAATTTTTTTAAAAGATATTGTCCTATAGGATGGATGACGTCATTTTGACATAGTGAATCCTGAAATCAAATGCGAACCGGATATATCATATCTGGGCAGCGTTGTGGCTTCCCGATGTTGATACTGGCACTGATACGTTCACCCAAGGCATGTACAGTACGTTGTTGTTTTGCAAAGTTTTAAATGCACAATCCATTTTTCCCACAGTTAATCTCTCTGGTAATATGCAGAATGCCCAGATGCTTAAGACACCTCTCTGCCATTGCAAGAGGGTTATATTCATATAATTTTCTCTCATAATGAGGAAAACTGAACATTTGACCCCTTGTCCTTTCCAGCATGCCAATCCAGTGACTGCTTCATGTACCTTGTCCTCCATTTGCTGACGACACAGTGGTGGTGGGCCTGATCTCTGCCAATGACGAGAGGGCCTACCTGGAAGAGGTCAAGGTCCTGGCGGGATGGTGCCAGGAAAACAGCCTCTCCCTGAACGTCAGCAAAACAAAGGAGATGATTGTGGACTTCAGGAGGTCGGGGGTCAAGGACTACAGCCCCCTCAGCATCGACGGGGCACCGGTTGAGAGAGTCAACAGCTTTAAGTACCTCGGAGCCTACATATCCGAGGACCTGACATGGACCACACACATTGACAGTGTTGTGAAGAAGGCACGACAACGCCTCTACTTCCTCAGGCGCCTAAGGAAGTTCCAAGTCAGTCAGAAGATCCTTAAGAACTTCTATTCATGTACAATAGAGAGCATCCTGACTGGCAACATCACCTCCTGGTTTGGGAATAGCACTGCACAAGACCGAAGCAGACTACAAAGAGTGACACGTTCAGCCGAACGCACAATTGGAGGGGGGCTCCCCACCCTCCAGAACATTTACAACAAGCGTTGCAGGGGCAAGGCTAAGAGAATCATTAAAGACTCCAGTCACCCGAACAACTGCCTCTTTGAACTGCTGCGGTCAGGCAAGCGATACCGGAGTCTCAAGGCGAGCACAGAAAGACTCAGAAGAAGCTTCTATCCCCAGGCCATCAGGCTGCTAAACGAACAATGAACACTACACAACAACAACCATCAAACGCACATAGCACACACATCCACACGCACACACTCACTTTAAACAAACACACTGTAGCACCCACTCCCCACACTTTATATTTATTGATGAAGGATTGCACTACAACTCGTACACCTTACTGTAAATTGTACCTAAATTGTACCTCATCCCATTCTGCTTTGCACTATATAGTACTGTACATTAGTACACTGCATAGTATTGTATATTATATGGTAACTCAGTTACGTCTATCCTGCATCGAACATTGTACATATGTCCATACTGAACACTGTGACCTCATTTTCTACTTTTCTACTTCTAAATTACATGCTATACTATGTTATTTGATACTATCTTGTCTAGCACAGTCTCTGGAGCGTAACAGTAAGAAGCATTTTGTATGAAAGTATTCTGTACTTCTGTATGACAACTATTAAAGAAACTTGAACTTGAACATAGCCATGAACTTGAACATAGCCATGGGATCTATCCATCATTCGCCATCGCTGACGCAGAGATGTGTCAAAGAAGTGTTGCGGCAAAGACCTGCATGCGATAACGAGAGGGTCACTGCTCCTCTCCCTCTCTCTCTGTCGCTCTCTCCCTCTCCTACACAGCGTGGTGTGACAGTCGCCAGAGTTATGTCAGCTATGCTGCTCAGCAGCTGAATGTGATTAAATAAGCGACTGTTTATCTGAAGCAGGATTTGTGAGGGGACACAGAGGTGAGGAAATCTAACGTATACAAGGGTTGATTTAGAGACTGAAATCTAATGTACACAAGGGTTGATGTAGAGACTGAAATATAACGTATACTAGGGTTGATTTAGAGACTGAAATATAACGTACACAAGGGTTGATTTAGAGACTGAAATATAACGTACACAATGGTTGATATAGAGACTGAAATATAACGTACACTAGGGTTGATTTAGAGACTGAAATATAACGTACACAAGAGTGATTTTAAAGAAGTTTTGGTTTGATTGTATGGATTGGCTTTGATCAAAAGACCGCTGCTCCAGGTGGCAAGATCCAAACACCTTACAACAGCAGGAGATTACAATGACAATAGGTGACACTGATCCAGATTTGTGTGGTGAAAGTCAGTGGACGTGAACGATGTTTCCCGCTGTGCTCGCTGTAGCAGAACATGTTGTCTGACTCCAACCCCCTGCATCGTACCCCAGAAGATGGAGTGATTTTGGAATCTGTAAAAAAAAACATAGAGCCGCCCCCTTTCTCCACCATGTCAGAGCGGTGGGCTTTTAAAATAGCCACATTTCACTCAAGATTTATAAACCCCCCCACCTGGCCCCCCTGGTTGGTGTCTCTGACTACGCCCTAGGCTGAGGCCAGTCCACAGTAGGAGGCCTGTAAAACCCACAGTCGTGATATAGAGCCTGCTGTGCTGTCAGTGATCACAGAGGATTACCAGTACGGAGCTCTGAGCTACTAGCTGGCGGCCTGTTGGAGTCCTGACGCACGCACGCACGCACGCACGCACGCACGCACACACACACACACACACACACACACACACACACACACACACACACACACACACACACACACACACACACACACACACACACACACACACACACACACACACACACACACACACACACACACACACACACACACACACACACACACACACACACACACTCACACGCACACGCACGCACACACACACACACACACATAGAAGAGGAGGAAGGAAATGGAGCTAGAAGATACAATGTGTTTTAGTATTTTTTGCCTCGTCACCTATGTCCGTTGACTAATCTGAACTGTGCAGCGTTTATTTGAAGTTTATTTATCAGCAGTTATGATCATTAATTCAAAGGGGCTGGTTCAACAGGTATATTTCCACATATTTGCTTGTATTTGACTTAATTTGTATTCATCCAATTAAATCAACCCTCGTGATTTTAATTGGATGATTTGAGTTTCAAAGTGCATGCAGTTAGTTTTTTTTTTCCCATAGATTTGGCTATATTCAAACACTTTTAATTATGCAATCCTGATGTCAGTGTGCTGAGGTGGGCGGGGCTTAGCAGGTTTGAGGTTTTACATAGTAAAGACTCAGTGCTGGGCTCTGTGGGATATGTTGCATTCTGAACCAACCCATTCAACTGCAGCGTTATTCTTTCTTTAAAAAGATATATATTTAAACCCAATAGGTAGCTGCTCTCACACTGAATCGCTCACTGAGGGTGCGCGGTAACAGACACATATGGGGAACACCATATCCTGGTGACCACTATCCTGTGTTCCTTCCTTCAACTTGCCCATGAGACATGGGGCATAACAGAGATATACTGAATACACAGTCATAAAAGACAGTTAGGTAAGTAAACAGACTCAAAGTGTCTGCGTATCTGACAAGATGCAGTTTGGAATTTCTTCTTTTGTGGAGCAGGCTTCAACGGCGCTGTCAGGGGGCGGGTTGAAGTCGAGGCCATTTCACTGCGTGAGGTTAGCAGACCAAATATTTCTACCACTCAGAGGTTCACCAGGCCTTAATGAAATAATGAAACACAGAGTTGTCAAACATGCTGTTGGCTCTCCTCATTGGCAATTATATTATGTAAGGACAACTCAGGAGAATGGGGAGGTGAGAGTTAGTTCAAGTGTGTGTGTGTGTGTGTGTGTGTGTGTGTGTGTGTGTGTGTGTGTGTGTGTGTGTGTGTGTGTGTGTGTGTGTGTGTGTGTGTGTGTGTGTGAGTGTGTGTGTGTGTGTGTGTGTGTGTGTGTGTGTGTGTGTGTGTGTGTGTGTGTGTGTGTGCGTGCGTGCGTGCGTGCGTGCGTGCGTGTGTGTGTGTGTGTGTGTGTGTGTGAGTGTGTGTGTGTGTGTGTGTGACTGTGTGTGTGTGGGTAGGGGGGTGAACATTAGTTCAATTGTGTGTGTATGGTAGGGTTGAGTGTGTGTGGGGGGGGTATGCATGTTCATGCATGTTTGTGGTGTGTGTTTATGCATGTGTGTTTATGCATGTGTGTGTATGTGCGTGAGTATTCATAGGTGTGTGAGAGTGCATGTATTTGTATACCGGGGGATGTGAAAGAGACATTTGTGTGGGTGTGTATGTGTGTGTGAGTGCACGTGTACATATATGTGCGTGTACACTTCTGGGCATGCTCGTGTGTGTGTGTGTGTGTTTGATTAGACGTAGGTGTGATTTAAAGTGCCACGGCAATTGCAGACGTCAGCAGTTTAGCTAGCTCTCTGAACGATGGAGGGGCCCGATGGAGAGAACAGATGGATGGAGAGAGAAAGAGAGAGAGAGAGAGGGGAGATGGAAAGTTAGAGGAAGGAAAGAAAGGAGCGGCGACATGATGGAGGGGTTGGAGACGAGAGGATGGATGGAGGGACAGATGGGAACAGAGGGTGATAAGGAAGAGGGATGAAGAGGACAGGAGGAATGATGGACTCAACAGGAAGCCAGGGAGGTAGAGAATAGAAGGCAGAGGTGTATTGTGAGATGAAGAGAGAGGCAGAAACCTCACCTTGACAGAAGAGCAGACACCGAGCAGAAGAGCTGTGGCTACAGTCCAATCCACCACAAGCAGGTGAGAAGAGAAGAAAGGAAGCCTGCTGCAGAGTTTGCACCAACAATGTTAATCTTTTTGAGAACTTTCCAAGCTCTGCACTTTAACTTAAGTAACTTTTCTGTGGGTTCATCCCCCACCCTCCTCCTCCTCCTCCTCCTCCTCCTCCTCCTCCTCCTCCTCCTCCTCCTCCTCCTCCTCCTCCTCCTCCTCCCCCACCATCCTTCCCCACCCTCCTCCTCCTCCTCCCCATCACCCTCCCCCACCCAAGAGTCAAGAGTCAAGAGTCACTTTATTGTCCCATCAGCTGGGAAATTTGTCTTGGGCTTACACCCACTACAGCCACAGACACATACATACAGACATGACACAACACAACTGACTCCAAACAATACACAATATAAAATCAAATCAAATTAGATTTATTTGTAAGGCCCGACAACACACGTTAATGTCCCCATTGGCCGGACACATCTTCTTTAAACAAGTCAAGAAGAAACATCACAATAAGTCAAGAAACAAAACAAGAACACCATAAGGTCCAACAAATTTAGAATAAATGCAAAATAAATGAATGCAATGCGAACACTCCCAGACATACCCCACGCGAAGTTAAGGAAAAACTCACTAAAACCTAGCAATAGGAAAAAATGCACCACAGGAAATGTGGAGGAGAGAAACCTTAGAAGGGCCATTGAAGGGGGGGATCTCCTTTCTTAGATGTCGGTGATAGTAGTGTTGCAGACGGACAGTTGGTAAGCATGCACTCATGTGTGTAGTGAAACACAGATGAGTGCATGCAATAGCAACTGAACATTTAGAAAAATTTAAGATAGAGCTGATAGCGATAGCAACTGAACATTTTGAAAGATTAAAGATAGAGCTGATAGAGGATCTATTTGAGGCACAGGGGCAGCGCAAAGAGGGTCGTATCCTCCCCGTCTTAATCACGGGACGTTCAACACTCCGGTCATAACTCCGAGACAGCCGGAGACAGGGGGACAGGGGGCCAAGCAGAGAGGGTCGCATCCTCCCGGTCTTCATCACGGGACGTCCGACACTCCGGTCACCACTACGAGACAGCCGGAGACAGGGAGACAGGAGGGCACGCAGAGAGGGTCGCATCGTCCCGGTCTTCATCACGGGACGTCCGACACTCATCATTACTCGGGTACAGCAACTCACAGGGAGACAGGGAGATGGGGCAGGCGTTCGACAGCTCGCGTGATTGTAATGGGCGGACATAGCAATAGATACAAGTGGTAACCATATATGTGAATAGAATAGATATATGAAGTAGGCATATTAAGTGAATAGAATAGAAGTACTTAACCCAGCAATGAAACCACGTTGACAGACCACAAACCACTTTGACAGACCACGGACAGAAGACGGTAAGAAGCTGATCCATGGCCTCGGTGGTGCACGTAGAACAGTATAAAAGATACAGTAAAGTACCTGCACAGCAGGATGTCTGGCAACACCACATTAGAATAGTATACACAAATAATATAATATTAATATTATAATATTATAGTATACACGATAATATAACAACCAAATATCCGTTATTCGATAGTTGCCCTTTATCTGGCACTATTTAAAAGTTTAACTCAGATCGGAATAAAGGAGTTTTTAAACCTATTTAGTCTAGAGTTTGGACCCTCCTCCTCCTGCCCCACCCTCCTCCTCCCCCTCCTTCTCCTCCTCCCCCACCCTCCTCCTCCTCCCCCACCGTCCTCCTCCTCCTCCCCCACCCTCCTCCTCCTCCTCCAGCAGCACAAGTCAGACACAGATCTTTTTATCCTCTGCCGTCCTCTGTGGAACATGCTGAAAGTGTCTGTCTGTCCGTCTGTCCGTCTGTCCGGCTGTCCGTCTGTCCGTCTGTCCGTCTGTCCGTCCGTCCGTCCGTCCGTCTGTCCGTCTGTCTGTCTGTCTGTCTGTCTGTCTGTCTGTCTGTCTGTCTGTCTGTCTGTCTGTCTGTCTGTCTGTCTGTCTGTCTGTCTGTCTGTCTGTCTGTCTGTCTGTCTGTCTGTCTGTCTGTCTGTCTGTCTGTCTGTCTGTCTGTCTGTCTGTCTGTCTGTCTGTCTGTCTGTCTGTCTGTCTGTCTGTCTGTCTGTCTGTCTGTCTGTCTGTCTGTCTGTCTGTCTGTCTGTCTGTCTGTCTGTCTGTCTATCTGTCTTTCTGTCTGTCTGTCTGTCTGTCTTTCTGTCTGTCTTTCTGTCTGTATGTCTGTATGTATGTCTGTCTGTCCGTATGTCCATCTGTATGTCTGTCTGTCCATATGTCCATCTGTATGTCTGTATGTCGGTATGTCTGTATGTCTGTATGTCTGTCTGTCCATCTGTATGTCTGTACTGATCGACCACAGGAAAAAAGGAACATAATGTACGTTATGTTATAGCCATAACTAATATATTTACGTTTTGTGTCTGCATATGCTTGGATAAGAGCGTCAGTAAAATGTAAATGTTGTAAATGTAATTGTGAATGTAAATGTAAATGTAAATGTACATACATCCATCCATATTTTAGCCTCCTCCAACACTAGTGTTGATGATGAGAGATCACATTCAGATTATTCACTAAGTCCACATGAAAACCCATGACACATTCGAAGTTAGAATAATGCAAAACGCGACAAACCACCAGTCTCCTGGCATTGTCCTGGGGATATACATTCTCAACGATATCCTGGTGTCATCTGTCTTTTGGTGTTAGCTCAAACTCGAGGAAACTGGGAATGCGTTTGAGGGGATGACTATTAGAGACTTAATTAATAATAGAACTTAATAAAAATATCTTACCTCTTATCTAAAGTCATCCACTAGTTATCTTTTTCTTCTTTACATTCACATGAGGGAATTCCTGAACAATCACTAATTACTTCAACTTGAGTAAAGTTTCACTCTAATAACTGGAGTACAATGTTTCATCAAACGCATTCCGCATCACTCTTCCCAGGTCTTTGTAGCCCCCCCCCCCCATGCAGCCCACATACATGAGACAGACAGAGCAGAACATCGCTTTTCGTCCAAAAGAGCTGCTTGTGAACCACCGCCAACTCACTGTTCTGAATGCGCAACTCCACAGCGCCAAGAAAAACACCCATTACCTTCATAGACACACTATAAATATCCCGGTGGTCCTCCGGCAATCACACACACACACACACACACACACACACACACACACACACACACACACACACACACACACACACACACACACACACACACACACACACACACACACACACACACACACACACACACACACACACACACACACACACACACACACACACACACACACACACACACACACACACACACACACGCACACACACACACGTGCACTCCTCCTAAAAGGAATGATTGAAGCAGGGGTCCTCCACAGGTAAGTGTGGGCTGACAGTGAGCAGCGCGGTGCTGGTATACAGGGTGACAGGCTCCAGAGGCAGCAGCGCTACAGTCTTTATTGAAGGCGTCTCAGGGGGGAGGCTGCTATTAGCATAACCTGCAGGGGTCTCTCACTACAGGTAGCTTAATACGAGCAGGAGACCAGGAGGATGGTAGTGTTTGTTTAGGTGAAGATGATAATGATGAGGGTGGTGATAACGATGATACTGACACTGCTACTGCTACTGTACTGCTACTGCTACTGATGATGATGATGATGATGATGATGATGATGATGATGATGATGATGATGATGATGATGATGATGATTGTTGTGAAGGATCAGATTAAACCGAATATATATATTTATTTATGGATATATATTTAATAGTATTTGTATATCGTTTGATATCCCCTGTATATTCCTTGTACAATATGCACTGAATATCCCTTTAGTCTACTAAACAGCCCATAATAGTTTCATTCTACCATTGGACGAGAACCTGGCGCCAGCAGCCATACCCCTAGGTATTTCATCCAGATTAGACTACTGCAACTCCCTCTATATAGGCATTACCCAGTCTTCCCTGTCCCGCTTACAACTGGTACAAAACGCCGCTCCAGACTGTTGACCGGAACCCGCAAGAGAGACCACATCACCCCTGTCCTTGCCTCCCTTCATTGGCTTCCAGTACGCTACAGGATAGATTTTAAGGTTCTCCTATTTGTTTTTAAAGCCCTTAATGGTCAGCCCCCTTTCTACATCTCAGACCTCCTATCATCCTATTCCAACACCAGGTCCCTCAGGTCAGCCGATCAGAGGCTCCTGACAGTCCGGAGGTCTAACCTCAAGCTCAGGGGAGGTCGTGCTTTTGCTGTCGCAGCCGCTGCACTGTGGAACAGCATCCCCACCTCCATTAGGCTTGCCCCCTCGATAGATGCCTTCAAATCTAGGCTCAAAACCCACTTCTACCTCCTAGCCTTTCCCATTCACTGACTCATGCCCTGTTTTCCTGTGTTTCATGTGTTTGCCTGTGTGCCCTCCCATGAAACGGAGTGTGATTGTTGTCAATATGTATCTATGTGTATCTACCCTCTGTACAGCACTTTGGTTGACACGTGTCATGTTAAATGTGCTATATAAATAAATGTGATTGATTGATTGATTGTAGTACTCAAGTCCGGGACTCGTGACTCGACTTGGACTTGAGCACTGATGACTTGGACTTGGACTAGGGTAATGGGGACTCGACTCAGGCTCTTCTTTGGTGACTCAGACTTGGACTTGGACTCGAACACTGGGGACTCGGGATACGATTTAGTGACTCGACTACAACACAGCATTCAACTGAAATCTTGTCTAGGTGATGACAAAGGTTATTTTAGCAATTAAATTAAACCTGTTTGACACATAATATTAATCATACATATTATGATGAGACTCCTCCACCTGCTTTGTTCTTTCTGCAGGAATGAACAGCATTGTATTGTGACAAGAGGGTAGAGACCATCACCATTAAGCCATGTTTCATAGCAGAAAAGGAACTAGCTAAGGTTGATAAATATGGGGTCCTACTAATCACCCCAAAGTACCAGAAAATACCCTAAAGTACCCCAAAATACCCCAAAGTATACCCCAAAATACCCCAAAATACCCCAAAGTTCCCCAAAATACCCCAAAGTACCCCAAAGTATACCCCAAAATACCAGAAAATACCCCAAAGTACTCCAAAATACCCCAAAGTACCCCAAAATACCCCAAAGTACCCCAAAATACCCCAAAGTATACCCCAAAATACCCCAAAGTACCCCAAAATACCCCAAAGTACCCCAAAGTACCCCAAAATACCCCAAAGTATACCCCAAAATACCCCCAAAGTACCCTAAAATACCCCAAAATACCCCAAAGTATACGCCAAAATACCCCAAAGTACCCCAAAATACCCCAAAGTATACCCCAAAGTACCAGAAACGACCCCAAAATATCCCAAAATACCCCAAAGTACCCCAAAATACCCCAAAATACCCCCAAATATACCCCAAAATACCCCAAAGTACCAGAAAATACCCCATAATACCCCAAAGTACCCTAAAATACCCCAAAATACCCCAAAATACCCTAAAATACCCAAAGTATACGCCAAAGTACCAGGAAATACCAGAAAATACCCCAAAATACCCCAAACTATACCCCAAAGTACCAGAAAATACCCCAAAATACCCCAAAGTACCCTAAAATACCCCAAAATACCCCATATTACCCTAAAATACCCCAAAGTATACCCCAAAGTACCAGAAAATACCCTAAAGTACCCCAAATACCCCAAAGTATACCCCAAAATACCCCAAAATACCCCAAAGTACCCCAAAATACCCCAAAGTACACCCCAAAATACCCCAAAGTACCCCAAAGTATACCCCAAAATACCCCAAAGTACCAGATAATGCCCCAAAATACCCCAAAGTACCCTAAAATACCTCAAAATACCCAAAAATACCCCAAAGTACCCGAAAATACCCAAAATACCCTAAAATACCCCAAAGTATACCCCAAAGTATACCAGAAAATACCCCAAAATACCCCAAAATACCCTAAAATACCCCAAAGTATACCCCAAAGTACCCCAAAATACCCCAAAGTATACCCCAAAATACCCCAAAGTACCCCAAAATACCCCAAAGTACCCCAAAATACCCCAAAGTATACCCCAAAATACCCCCAAAGTACCCTAAAATACCCCAAAATACCCCAAAGTATACGCCAAAATACCCCAAAGTACCCCAAAATACCCCAAAGTATACCCCAAAGTATACCCCAAAGTACCAGAAAATACCGCAAAATACCCCAAAATACCCCAAAGTACCCCAAAATACCCCAAAATACCCTAAAATACCCCAAAGTATACCCCAAAGTACCAGAAAATACCAGAAAATACCCCAAGATACCCCAAAGTATACCCCAAAGTACCAGAAAATACCCCAAAATACCCCAAAGTACCCTAAAATACCCCAAAATACCCCAAAATACCCTAAAATACCAGAAAGTATACCCCAAAGTACCAGAAAATACCCTAAAGTACCCCAAATACCCCAAAGTATACCCCAAAATACCCCCCAAATACCCCAAAGTACCCCCAAAATACCCCAAAGTATACCTCAAAATACCCCAAAGTATACCCCAAAATACCCCAAAGTACCAGAAAATACCCCAAAATACCCCAAAATACCCCAAAGTACCCCAGAATACCCCAAAATACCCTAAAATACCCCAAAGTATACCCCAAAGTACCAGAAAATACCAGAAAATACCCCAAAATACCCCAAAGTACCCTACAATACCCCAAAGTACCCCAAAATACCCCAAAGTATACCCCAAAATACCCCAAAGTACCAGATAATGCCCCAAAATACCCCAAAGTACCTTAAAATACCTCAAAGTATACCCCAAAGTACCAGAAAATACCAGAAAATACCCCAAAATACCCCAAAATACCCTAAAATACCCCAAAGTATACCCCAAAGTACCAGAAAAGACTCCAAAGTACTCCAAAATACCCCAAAATACCCTAAAATACCCCAAAGTATACCCCAAAGTACCAGAAAATACCAGAAAATACCCCAAGATACCCCAAAGTATACCCCAAAGTACCAGAAAATACCCCAAAATACCCCAAAGTACCCTAAAATACCCCAAAATACCCCAAAATACCCTAAAATACCAGAAAGTATACCCCAAAGTACCAGAAAATACCCTAAAGTACCCCAAATACCCCAAAGTATACCCCAAAATACCCCAAAATACCCCAAAGTACCCCCAAAATACCCCAAAGTATACCTCAAAATACCCCAAAGTATACCCCAAAATACCCCAAAGTACCAGAAAATACCCCAAAATACCCCAAAATACCCCAAAGTACCCCAGAATACCCCAAAATACCCTAAAATACCCCAAAGTATACCCCAAAGTACCAGAAAATACCAGAAAATACCCCAAAATACCCCAAAGTACCCTACAATACCCCAAAGTACCCCAAAATACCCCAAAGTATACCCCAAAATACCCCAAAGTACCAGATAATGCCCCAAAATACCCCAAAGTACCCTAAAATACCTCAAAGTATACCCCAAAGTACCAGAAAATACCAGAAAATACCCCAAAATACCCCAAAATACCCTAAAATACCCCAAAGTATACCCCAAAGTACCAGAAAAGACTCCAAAGTACCCCAAAATACCCCAAAATACCCTAAAATACCCCCAAAGTATACCCCAAAGTACCAGAAAATACCATAAAATACCCCAAAGTATACCCCAAAGTACCCGAAAATACCCCAAAGTACCCCAAAATACCCCAAAGTACCCTACAATACCCCAAAGTACCCCAAAATACCCCAAAGTATACCCCAAAATACCCCAAAGTACCAGATAATGCCCCAAAATACCCCAAAGTACCCTAAAATACCTCAAAGTATACCCCAAAGTACCAGAAAATACCAGAAAAGACCCCAAAATACCCCAAAATACCCTAAAATACCCCAAAGTATACCCCAAAGTACCAGAAAAGACTCCAAAGTACCCCAAAATACCCTAAAATACCCCCAAAGTATACCCCAAAGTACCAGAAAATACCATAAAATACCCCAAAGTATACCCCAAAGTACCAGAAAATACCCCAAAGTACCACAAAATACCCCAAAGTACCCTAAAATACCCCAAAATACCCCAAAATACCTTTAATTTGCTTTTGATATTTCATTTGGTGTTCACTGGTAGGCAGTGGCGGCCCGTACTATCTACTGTGGGTGGTCGCAGCCGGGGGTTCACGTTAGGTCGAGTTGAAAATGTAACGTTAATAAATGCTCTGGAGCAATCTCTCTCTCTGTCTCTCGGATCAATCCAATAAAATAATTAACACATGTATATGTTGTCATTTTAAACAACTCACCATTCATTCATTCATACATTATGCATCAGCAGCAGCTAAATTAATGTTATGGTTCACAACACAGCAGCACGTTTTGAAGCGCTATTATCATCCCTCTCCCTCAGCCTGGACTCTCTGGCGCCCCTCAGAAGCCGGAATGTGTCCTTTCCTCGCCCTGCCCCATGGTTTACCTCTGACCTCCGCTCTATGAAAAGAGTGGGTCGACGACTGGAGCGACTCTCCAGGCGATCTGGCCTCACCGTCCACCGTCTGGCCTTCGTCGACCACGTGAGGTCCTACAGAGAGGCTCTCTCCAAGACCAGGACCGCGTACTACTCCACCCTCATCACCTCACAGCAAAATAACCCCAGATCACTTTTTTCAACCATAAATCGTCTCCTCCGCCCTCTCACTGCCTCCCACACTGATGCTCCTGACCTCTGCTCTAAGTTCCTGGACTTTTTCCAGGCTAAAGTGACTTCCATCCACCAACAACTCATGGTGCCCGCCCCCTCCCCTCCTCACTTACCCCTGACGCCGGACTACATGCTCCCAGCTGCATCCCTCCATCCCCAGTGCTCTCTCTCCTCCTTCTCCCCAGTGGATGTTCCGCTGGTCATGAAGCTGGTTACCAGAGCCAAAGCTTCCACCTGCTCCCTCGACCCCATGCCTACGGTACTGGTCAAGGCCTGCCTTCCTACCCTCTGCCCCATCATAACGGACATCATCAACTCCTCTCTGTCATCTGGAATAGTTCCCTCCTGTTTCAAAACCGCCTCCATCACTCCCATCCTAAAAAAGCCTGGTTTGGACCCTGAGGTGCTGGACAACTACCGGCCGATCTCCAACCTTCCTTTCCTAAGCAAAACCTTGGAAAGGGCAGTCGCCGCCCAGCTTCATCAACATCTGTCCAACCATGAGCTCTACGAACCCCTTCAGTCAGCCTACCGAGCACATCACAGCACAGAGACCGCCCTCATCAAGATCACTAATGACCTCCTCCTTGCTGCAGACTCCGGACACATCAGCCTCCTCATCCTTCTCGACCTCTCCGCGGCGTTCGACACAATATCCCACTCAGTCCTCCTCAAATGCCTCTCCGACAACCTAGGCATCACCGGTACAGCTCTGTCATGGTTTCATTCATATCTCACTAATAGATCTCAGTTTGTCAGCGTCAGCGGCTCATCCTCCCCCCCGGCCCCAGTCAACCACGGTGTCCCCCAGGACTCTGTGCTGGGTCCCCTACTATTCACCATCTACATGCTCCCCCTCGGTCAGATTATACGTCACCACGGACTCAACTTCCACTGTTATGCTGATGATACTCAGCTCTACATCAGCACCTCACCATCCTCCCAGCTCCCCCCACAGTCTGTAGTCAACTGCCTCCACGCTATAAAAACCTGGATGGCAACCAAATTACTCAAACTCAACAGCAAAAAGACAGAGCTCATGGTTGTGGCCCCCAAGGCACTGCTCGGGAAGGTTGGAGATCTCCTCCTCCACGTTGACGGCTCTTCCATCTCCCCGTCTCTCGAAGTCCGTAACCTGGGCGTCACCCTTGACTCCACACTTTCATTTCACTCCCACATCAAATCTGTCACCAAGTCTGCCTTCTACCACCTCAGGAACATCTCCCGTCTCCGACCCTCACTCTCAGACTCTGTGGCGGAGACCCTGATCCACTCATTTGTCACCTCCCGGTTGGACTATTGTAATGGAGTCCTGTTCGGGGTACCCAGCAAAGCCCTGGACAGGCTCCAGTATGTCCAGAACTCAGCTGCCAGGGTTCTCACTCACACCAAGCCCTGGCAGCACATCACCCCCACCCTCATCCATCTCCACTGGCTTCCAGTCAGGTTCCGCATCACCTTCAAACTCCTGCTCCTCACCTACAAATCCCTCCATGCCCTCGCCCCCCGGTACCTGTCTGATCTCCTCCACCAGTACACTCCATCCCGGAACCTACGATCCTCTGATCTAGGTCTCCTCTCCATCCCTCGCACCAGGTTACGGACTTTTGGGGACAGAGCCTTCAGCGTGGCGTCCCCTATCCTCTGGAACTCTCTCCCCCCCGAAATCCGCAACGCCCCAACCCTGGACACCTTCAAATCCGCTCTAAAAACACACCTCTTCACCAAGGCTTTCCCCATCAGTTAGTTTTAGATTAAATTAGGTCCATTATCCCCTACTTTCCCTCATCCCCTCTTCCCCCTCCCCCCCTACTTTCCTTGCCCTATTTTTTGTCCTGATTGTAAAGCGACCTTGGGTTCTATGAAAGGCGCTATATAAATTTGATTTATTATTATTATTATTAGCAAGGCAGCAGCGTCAATACTTTCCGTAGCCGCATTTCTCGGAGACAGAGAGAGAGAGAGAGAGCGAGAGAGACTCACTGTTTAGTCGAAACGTCCAGGGCAGGAGGGCTTGATAAAGTGTATAATCCACTGTCCCACAGTCCCAGACTGTTGATGTATATCCAGACCACTGTCCAGACTGCATCCGCCATATTATAGCTTCTTGTTAGCCAAGTGTTAGCTTAGCACCACACAACACAAGTACTGTGATGATTTCTTTGCCCATTTACGCGTCGAACAGACTGCAAACTACCTGGCGTTCTATCGCCATGCTCTAAGACAAACTCTAACCGTAACCAACTTTGAAAGAGTGCCTAAGCTTAACCGTCGAAAGAACTTGCCGTCATGCTCTAAGACAAATAGCTGCATCTCACAACAACACAAGTTGATTGGCGTCGGCCAATCAGAGAGCGTCTCCGCGAAATGCGGCTACGGAAATTATAGAGGCTGCTTGCCTAGACCGCTTCAAATCGCGTCCGGCTTCCAACATAATACATCATATTTCAACGCACAGCGCGCTACGCACTGATTGGCTGCGACGGATACAGCGATGAAACAGTGCACGTCGTGCACGTGCACTCAGAGCGCTATTGCGTCTAGCCCGGGCCGAGAGAAATACGGCTAGGAGAAATGCGGCTATGCGACAGTGAGTCACTTCCTGTTCAGGAAAACGATTATTTTTATTTGATATATTAACGTTATATTGTGCATTGGAAACACAAACATACTTAAAATGAGTAAATATTATTCATTTTAAACATGTTTATATTATTTATAGGGCTATAAAACAAAAAACTAAAATAAAATATTTCTTGTTCTTCTCTCTTTTAACAGGGGGGTCGGTGCCCAAGCGCCCCCAGTGGCCAGCCGCCACTGCTGGTAGGTCCTCCTTGCTCTCTGTGTTGCAGAGTTTGTGTTTGTGAAATAAATATTATTATTTTGCAAATAGTTTCTTGTGTTTTGTGTCACTGCACCCTCACCTATCCTGTCTGTGGCCTAGTGTTGCGTCTCCCCACTGGGGTACGTAACATCCACACATAGACCAAACGCAGGAGAGTGGGAAACCCAGGGGACAGACTCCCCAGCATTTGTGTGGTAAGTTACTGGTAGTCATGATGCATTACATACATACTGCAGACGCACACACATATACTCACATACAAACGTAGGCAAGCACCCACACACACACCCACACACACACACCCACACGCACACACGCACGCACGCACGCACACACGCACGCACGCACGCACGCACGCAAACACACACACACACACACACACACACACACACACACACACACACACACACACACACACACACACACACACACACACACACACACACACACACACACACACACACACACATACACATTTAGAATGGTCAATACCAAAATGGTTATTACCAAATATAAAATCAAGGGGAAAGATTGACATTTAAAAAAATTAAAAAGTGAATCCTTCATTTGGTGTCACAGGTATTTGTGCAATTCCTCTGTGTTTCTGATTACTAGAACTTTGGATCCTTCTGGTGTGCCGTTCAGTTT